>NC_056741.1:826965492-827192992 GCF_019279795.1 Protopterus annectens | reverse complement strand
AGTGGTCTCACCTTCGATAACCACATTGCCACAACAGTCAGGAAATCCTTCTATGTGACACACCTCATCACTAAGGGCTCTTCATCCAGAAAAAAGGAGGTCATTGTCCCACTGTACTCATCCCTCATTTAGACCCCTTATAGAATACAACACCCCGTTTGGTATGTACCTCTCAAGACATCTACAACTGGAAAGGCCAGAGAAATACCTCACTAAAAGAATCACAGGCCTAAAGCAGATGCCCTATGCTGACCATCTTTACTCCACCTATACTCTGTCGCATATCGTCTATTCAGAGGCAATCTCTGCTTAACATACAAGGCCATATCAAATCCAGAGCTGTTGGACATACTACACTTAAAGAAATCCCAATCCCTCAGAGACGCACGTTCCAGGAATCTAATCCTTGTCATCACAATGAATCAAACATGCTGGAGGGATTGGTTCCTGACCCAGAAACTCCCCAGACTCTGGAATAGACTGCCCATACATGTCAAGCAGATCACCTCTTTGGCCGTCTTCAAAAGGAATCTAGATGATTGGATGGGAGATAGAAAATTCGCCCCAGGGATCATATCGGTTGCCCTGCTAGACAGGGGTCCAGGGAAGTAAATACTGTGGGAAGAAATAGCCAGGGAATTGTTATGGTTAGGGTTGTATAGGCCCTAGAGCCGATAGCCTAGTACTTACCTATGAAACTATATTTATGTCACACGGAAAGCTGTCCTTTGGTCTTTTCTGTGCTTCAGTCTTCACCAACGTGCTGGCAGTATGGGAAGGATGTTGCAGCAGTCTGACTCTAATAGATGATTGGTGGTTCCTTCTCAAGGCTTCCCTCAGTGGATGTTGCTTGGTATTTGCCTTGGTTGTACTCGCATGGGTTTTACTGTCTTTTAAGAAGAGGCTACTGTGCTTCCTTTACAGATTTTTTTTTTTTTTATTGTGGCAAAGATAGGCACACAAAATTTGTGTTGCTTTATTCTTCCACTGAGATCTTGGAGGGATCTGGAATCCATTCTCCCAGGTAGTAAAACCAAAAAGAGTTTCATCCCATATCGTTATGCTTCTCCTGAGCATGTCTTCATTCCACTGATATCTTTCAATAAGAGGGTGCTCCAATGGACAACATTTTGTCTGTAGCTATGGAATCACAAGTGTGTTGGCTTTCTTTCCAATTTTAGCTCATTGTTGCTACTACTTGGACTAATGCAAATGTTCCACCAACCAAGAGAGTATGCGATTCCCTTTGTTTTGCCAGTGCCAACATAGTCTGTGATGGGTGGAATTTTGATAGGGTGAGTAGTTCACTTCCAGTCAGCTGGCCCATGGAGCATTTCTGTTAAATATGTATGCAGTATCCTTCTGGAATTCAGGGTTGTATTGTTTCTTAGGCTCTGAAAGCCCTTTTGAGGTCTATACCCCATTCTGGTAAAGTCATACAACTAGGCAGAAATGTAGTATATGAATAAGTTGTGGCAACCAAGGAGATAAGTTTGGAAGTGGGCTGTTTTCCATTAGGTTTCTGTGGTGGCAGTCTACATTCCATGGGAGTTTTTTGTCTGCAAATATATAAAGCCTCAGTACAAGCCCTGTTTTACATCTGCAGCTGAGCTGTAGATATGCTTAAAGGGTCTTCAGTCATGAGGCAAATCAGATATAATTCTCTCCAAAAATGTGGAGAATGGATTCCTTCTCATGTTCTGTTTTGAGCAACATTGGGGGAGGTCATAGTGGAAGTGGGCCCATTCTGCTTGGATTGGATAAGAACGTTAATTATATGCCTTCTGTGTTTTCCCTCTTAATTTGTATTTGCTCATTGCCTTAAGAACAAAAATTCCTATTGTTTACATACTAAAACAAAGAGTGAGATCACACTGAAAAACCAATCAGTAAAAACTAAATGAAAACTCCAGCAAAGCTAGAACTTCCAATGAGTGACCTCCCAAACCTGCTGTGACAGAGGCACATGGGATATATGCAAATGACCCCTATGAACATCAGGTGTTTCAGCTATATGGCGATTCTGATTGCCCATGACTTTTACGTTTGAAGTCATTTTAATGGACAATTTCAGGCCAATAAAGCCAAACCCCACTAGCTATGGATATGCATATTTTGGCCTTGTTATGACCTCATCAGCATAGCACAAGCAGAGTGTTTGACTGAGCAAAAGAAAGAAACACAGGGTTGTTATACCCAGCTGATGTTCATTATCATTAGGGTGACTGCAAAATATCCCAAATAACAAATTAAAACAAAGAGTGAGGAGGTCACACTTTTTCAAATTTCAATCAGTAAAAACTAAATGAAAAATCCAGCCAAGCTAGAACTTCCAGTGAGTGACCTCCCAAGCCTGGCTTTATTGGCCTGAAATTGTCCATTAAAATGACTTCAAAAGTAAAAGTTATGGGCAATCAGAATCACCATATAGCTGAAACACCTGATGTTCATAGGGGTCATTTGCATATATCCCATGTGCCTCTGTCACAGGAGGTTTGGGAGGTCACTCATTGGAAGTTCTAGCTTGGCTAGAGTTTTCATTTAGTTTTTACTGATTGTTTACATACTGGAATATTTAAAAGGTACAGGAGTCCCTCTACAGCTGCCTCCTGAGAGGAGTGGCACAGTACTACTACTTCTGAGATAATGCATCTTTTAGGCATGGCTTGTGCATGAGGGCTTGCTAAGGTTTTTCCCTGGGTAGTACCTGGCATCACTTCCAAGTCTTCCTGGGCAAGTGCTATGTGCAGCCGTCATTCTACTGATCCAGCTACTTTTCTTTGTCAACCTCAGGAGGGGTAGAGTTGATAGCTTGTCAGAGTTTACTAATTCTGATTTTGTTTTGTTCGGCTTCTCTTGTTTCCTGAGGCCTCTGTCTCTCTGTCCAAGTTGGTAAACAGGGCATATACTTTAAGGGAGGTCAAGATAATTTAAGTGCTTAAACCTCAAATCTAAAAATACAGATCTGAAGTAGGTACTTCATTTGTCAGCAACCTTTGGGTATCTGATCCGATCTCGGATCCGAGCCGGCAACTTGTTTCACAGCTACCGGATCCGAGCTCCGAGCTCCTAGCTCCTCCCCTTACCCATAATCCCCTGCCAACCCTGACTGACCTCAGATCTAGTTTGCCGCGCTTTTGAAAGCAGCTAGATTTAGAGCTCCTAGTATCGCAGATAAGTGTTCAACTATTTGTACTTGTTGTAAATTTTTAGTCAAAAGTTTGAGTGTGTTAGGTTCCCCTTTATTTTAGCCTTAGAATCGTGTATTATGTGATAGTGTTCAATCTCGCCGATTGTTCTTACACCTGGGTTCGGAGCCGATCCTTGGCTCCGAGTCGGCCGCATAGCAAAGCTCTGCATCAAGATGAAGCTCGAGACCAACCTATGTCCCACAATCCCCTCTGCCCTTTCCTCAGATCTAGTTTGCCGCTGCAACGTTCGCATCATTTTTCGATGAGCTCGGGACTTTTGGGCAGATAAGATAAATTTTTTTCTGAATTTCTTAAAAACTTTGAATTCTTCGAGACATCCTTGTTAGAGTGTGTGTGTGTGTGATTGACTCAGGGGTTTTGAGCTTCTATATATTGTTTATATATAGCTTTAGTTAGATTCCCTTCGGGCCTACCCCACCCTCTAACTTTGTTAGAGTCTTAGTCACTCTTCTCTACTTGTGGCTAGTAGTTGACTTGCTGGTTTAATTCAATTTACCCTTTGGACCATCTATTAGTTAACTGCTGATTTGTTAAACTCATACAGAATTGATATATATATATTTGTACTTGTTGTAAATTTTTAGTCAAAAGTTTGAGTGTGTTAGGTTCCCCTTTATTTTAGCCTTAGAATCGTGTATTATGTGATAGTGTTCAATCTTGCCGATTGTTCTTACACCTGGGTTCGGAGCCGATCCTCGGCTCCGAGTCGGCCGCATAGCAAAGCTCTGCATCGAGATGAAGCTCGAGACCAACCTATGTCCCACAATCCCCTCTGCCCTTTCCTCAGATCTAGTTTGCACACACAAACCAGACCTCAGACTAATCATGAAACATACATACATGCCCAAAAGGGTATAAGTGAACCAGTAGCACAACAGAGAGGCTCAGAAGGGATGAACCAGACCAGACATCCAAACCGGATGTCCTTCCTGACCTGGGGGTGGGAGGGTGGGAATGTAAGAACAAAGGCGAGATGAACACTCCACATGGAACGTTATGGTAAGACATAACTTCTTTATGTGAAAGTGTTCAATCTCGCCGATTGTTCTTACACCTGGGTAGCGTCCCTAGCTCCATGGCCCTGAGCACTCACGGAAGAACGTTCCTAAGCACAGTGGAACCAAAGGTTGCCCTATCCCTAGAAACCCTGTCCACTTTGTAATGCGTGATGAACGTATGTGGTTTGGACCAAGTGGCGGCTGCACAGATAGTGTTTGCGATACTAGGAGCTCTAAATCTAGCTGCTTTCAAAAGCGCGGCAAACTAGATCTGAGGTCAGTCAGGGTTGGCAGGGGATTATGGGTAAGGGGAGGAGCTAGGAGCACGTAGCTCGGATCCGGTAGCTGTGAAACAAGTTGCTGGCTCGGATCCGAGATCGGATCCGATACCCAAAGGTTGCTGACAAATGAAGTACCTACTTCAGATCTGTATTTTTAGATTTGAGGTTTAAGCACTTAAATTATCTTGACCTCCCTTAAAGTATATGCCCTGTTTACCAACTTGGACAGAACAAAGGCGAGATGAACACTCCACATGGAACGTTATGGTAAGACATAACTTCTTTTTTTTGTTAGTGTATTCCTCCCCTCCCCTCGCTGGTGTGTAGTGTTTGTGTGGGTCGGTGTGTGTTTGAGGCCTTGTGTGAGTGAGGTTGATTTGTTTTGTAGTATAATGTCAGAGGCCCCAAAAACAATCTTCTCTAAATGCACCGAGTGTGGCCATAAGCTTTCACCGGCAGATGGCCACACTCTGTGTGTTCGGTGCCTTGGGGTTGAACACCTGTCCTCTGGGTGTGCTATCTGCGCAGGGTTCAACCCCAGGGTACTGAAATAGCGGAGGTCAAAGCTGATCCTGGCAGGACTTTTGCCCCCGGATTCGGCTTCGGCCTCCGGTGCTCCCGTGGCCTCACCCCACTCCTCTGTGGCGGCCGCTCCTGCCTCTCGCCCCCCGGACGAGACTCAAACTCCCGCTACGGCGCCAGAGGAGAGGGAGGCTAGGAGGGAGAAGCACCACAAGCGGCGGGCCGAGGCCTCGGCCTAGGCCCCCCCGGCTAAGCGGGCTTCTCCCTCCATGGCTTTCAAGTCTCCTCCTCCTCTGCTTCGGTCTCCATGCTTCTCACCAGGACCCGAGGAGGAGGAGACCCGATCTCTGTCTAGGTCATCGAGGCGGCACTCCCGGCCCGCCTCTGTGGCCTCGTTGAGATCCACTTATAGCCTGTCAGATGCAGACTTGGACTGGATGATGCGAAGGTTCATCCAGGCCCAGCTGCAGATGGGAGTGCTCCTGCCTCCCCCCCCCCCCACTTCGAGGGGGAGCTCAACGCCTTTTTTTGCCTCGATAGCTCCTTCTCCGACCCGCTTCCCGGGTTCAGAGCGCCCAGAGCCAGGCAGCGTTGTAGGCGGGGGTGGGTCCAACAGTGCTTGGTACTTCGGCTCCGACCTTTCCCTCGAGTTTGTCGGGTCCGTCCTTGTCAGATCCGAGCTCTCGGAGCCGTGGGCTGAGCTTCGGATCCGAGGGATTCAGTGTGCCTTTGGCTCCATCCATGTCGGAGCACATGGGTCCTTCGGATCTGATGGTCTCTGCTCCGGTTCCGATCCTCCCATCGGATCCGAGTGGGAGTCGGCTCTTGGACCCGAGAGAGAGCGACTCTCCCTCGGCCTTCGATGCGGTGGAGAGGGCTCTGTTGAGTGCATCCGGGCCCTTGCCTCAGCCCCATCCTCCACTCCCTCTCAGCTGGGTCTGGCTTCCATCACTTGGCCACAGGGACAGCCTGCTTTGATGTCTCAGGTCGTTCCTTTGGAACAAGATGTTGCTGGTGAGACTTCCTCAGACAGCCCCCCCCGAGGATGTTCCTCATAAGCGGAAGTGTAAGAGGAGGCACGTGGACTCCCCTGAGTCCTTAACAGAAGACACGGACTTGGATGAAGGGGAAGGCTCCCCAAGGTCACCCCTCGAGGATGTCTCCTTCGGAGACATCATGGAAATGCTCAGGATTGGGGGGGTGGTCTGCCCCCAAGGCTTCCTCCGACGAGTCTGTGTTCCTGGAGGCGTTCAAAGCAGGCCCATCTACCACTTGGGTGTCCCCTCCACCCGACTCCCTGGTGGACCTTATTACCACCAGGGCGTGGAAGGAGCCGGACACTGTGGAGCCAGTCCCCAAACGCCCCGATAGGATTCTGAGCCCCCCTTCAGAGAGTTCCCACTGGAGCAAGGGTCCCCCCGTAGATGCCAAGTTGGTGGCGGCAGCTACTAAGAGGGAGTTATCTCATGAGAGCCCCTCGGTCCATCCACCGAGCAGAGAGTCCCGCTCGATGGATCGCCTAGGGAAGCGGGTCTTTAGTTCAGCGACCTTCTCAGTAAGGTCCCTGAACTACATGGCACACATTATTAGGATGCAGCGAGACCTTATCAAAGAGTACGCTGCTTCCCCCCCCAGAGTCCATGTCGGCGGAGGACAAGCAATTGTACTCCACTCGCATGGCCACTTAAGATCTATATCGAATACCTTTATGCGACTTTTGTCCCATGCCACAGAGGGAGCCGCTAGAGCCAGCGGAGCAGGCCTAGTCATGAGACGCCAGGCCTGGCTCCGACATTGTGACTTCACGGAACCCTTCAAGGCGTCATTTGCGAATGCCCCTTTCGATAGTTCTGCCTTATTTGGCAAGACAGTTCGCGAGACTTTAGTCCACAGCGAAAAGGACAGGAAGACGTTGTCTGCCGTCAGAGTCCGCTTCTCTGCTCCCCAGAGGTCCTTCTCTAAGAACCAAAAGGGACAGAAGAAGATGTGGTTCCGGAAATCGCAACATTCCCAGCCTGCTCCAGACAACCAGTCCTTCCCTGATTCATAGATAAATAGATTCATAGATAAGGACTAAGCCAATTATCCCTTGTGAGACTCAAACCTTGTGTTTGCAAACCATTAGGCCACCCTCCCAACCTGTCAGGACAGGGAGGACGCCGCCCTAGAGGCAGAGGGGGCCCGAAGAATTTTGGGTCCAGAGAAACTTTCTATGATTGGCCCACGCAGCAACCCTGAGGGGTTGCCCGACTGCTCCACTCTGGAGGCAGTCGGGGGGCGTTTCTTGAGGCACCTGGCAGCTTGGGAGTTCATCACATCAGATCACTGGGTGCTTTGTATCATATCCAGAGGTTACCAGATTCCCCTGTATCATGTCCCCAAACTCAGAAACCTCCCCGATGTACCACCCGATGGGAGGTAGCAGCTGCAGAAATTCAGCAGCTCCTAGGAAAAAGAGCCATCTAACCCATCCCCCCAGACCAGCGCAGATTAGGTTTTTACTCCAGGTTCTTTCTGGTGCCAAAAAAGATGGGGGACTTAAAACCAATTCTTGACCTCTCCCTTTTGAACCTGTCAGTAACCAAACAAAAATTCCGGATGGTCACTCTTCAATCCATCCTCCCTATTATGGAGAATGACTGGATGTGCTCAATAGACCTCAAGGATGCGTACTACCACATTCTGATGGACAGACGATCCAGGAGGTTCCTCCGCTTCCGGCTGGGAGCCAGTCACTATCAGTTTAGGGTCCTTCCCTTTGGCCTCACCACAGCCCCCAGGGTGTTTACCAAAGTATTAGCAGTGATAGCAGCCCACCTGAGACTCCAGGGAATGCAGGTTTTTCCATACCTGGACGACTGGCTCCTGACTGCCCCGACAAGGCATCTACTTTGCTCAGCCAGCGACTTCTTCCTTCGGCTTGCTCCCCAGCTGGGCATCACCATCAACAGGGACAAATCTTCTCTTGCTCCGACTCAGGTGATAGAGTTTATAGGGGCCAAGTTGGATACAAGAAACCTTCTAGCATTTTTGACTGCAGAACGACTACAAAACCTGAGGCTTCATGTGTGGGCCATCCTCCAATTAGAAGCCCCATCGGCGGAGTTGGTCTTGAGGGCTCTAGGGTCCATGGCGGCGGCAATCACTCTTTTGCCATTGGCTCTTCTAAATATGAGGGTCCTGCAATGGACCCTTCAAGTACAGTGGTCCTTTCTACATTACCCCCTAAGCCATCCTATTCCCCTCAGCAGGGCTTGCAGGAGGGCTGTCTTATGGTGGCTCCAATCTCCGGACCTCCATACGGGACGTCCCTTCTCCACGCCTCCTCCCCTCGCCACAGTGACCACGGACACCTCTCGCCTCGGGTGGGGGGGCATTGCTCAGGCAGGACGGTCCAAGGCACGTGGAACGACACAGAGACCTCTTTGCATATCAATGTCCTGGAGATGAGGGCGGTGCTATTAGCGTTGCAAGCACTTCAGAGCCTTCTTCCTGTAGGAACTATTGCGATCCAGACAGACAACATGTCAGTTGTCTGGTACATCAACAAACAGGGGGGAACCAGGTCCTATCCTCTCTGTCGAGAGGCCATGAGAGTGTGGGGATGGGCGACCTCCACTAACCGCTTTCTTAATGCGACGCACATTCCGGGACGGACCAACATTCTGGCAGACTGGCTCAGCCGCACCATCCTTTCCCCTTACGAGTGGTCTCTCAATCCCCATGTAGCGAAGTGGATTTTTGCCAAATGGGGGCAACCCTGTTGCGATCTCTTTGCTTCTCCCTCAAATACGAAATGCAACAGTTACTTTGCTCTAATTTCCCCCTTCGGGGAATCCCCGAGAGACTCTCTGGTGCATGCTTGGCCTCCCGGTCTACTTTATGCTTACCCACCTCTACCTCTGATGCTGAAACTCATACAGAAAGCCAGTCGGTTGGGGAGCAGAATGATCCTCATTGCCCCATTCTGGCCTTGTCAAGCGCGGTTCCCTTACCTGTGGTCTCACCTGGTAAATCCTCCTTGGATTCTGGATCCCCTACTGGATCTAATATCTCATTCCCTGAACCTCCCGATCCCGAATCTGGACAACCTCAAGTTGACAGCTTGGCTGCTCCAGTTCCACTCCTAATCAGGACTCCCGGAATCTCTTCCCCAGTTAAAGCCATCCTTGTAGCAGCACATAAACCTTCCACTAGGAAGGTCTATCGCAGTAAGTGGAAGCGTTTCTCCATCTGGGCGGACAATCATAACTTAGATCCCTTCACAGCACCGTTACCGACTGTGTTGGATTCCCTTACAGGTCTGTTTCATCAGGGGGCTAGCTGCTCTATGGTCATGGTTCAACTGGCAGCTCTTTCTCATTATCATGTGGGACATGAGTCAGGTCCCTTGATTACGGCTAAATTGTGTAAAACCTTTCTAAAGGGTACCTTCCTGCTCAGACCTCCTGTCAAGGAAGTTATACCCCCTTGGGATTTATCACTAGTCCTACAGGCATTGACAGCTCCCCCTTTTGAACCTGCTGCTTCGGTAAACGGCGTTCCTTGTCGCTATTACTTCACCGAAAATAGTTTCTGAGCTTCAGGCCCTTTGTGTAAAACCCCCGTACTTGGCTTTTCATCAGGATAGAGTGTACCTCAGGACCAACCCCTTGTTTCTTCCCAAGGTGGCTTCAGAGGCCAATATCAATCAATCCATTAACCTGCCAGTCTTCTTTCCTAAGTATCAGAACAAAGGAGAATACAAACTGCATTTGTTAGATGTGCATAGACAATTGCGCTTTTACATTCACAGAACTGCTGGTCATAGACAATCCGACCACTTGTTCATCTCCTTTGCCAAATTTAGCTTAGGTAAACCTGTTTCTAAGGTCACTTTATCACGATGGATCTCAGTGTATTCCAGCGGCCTATGAAAGTTCTGGGAGGCCCGCACCTCAGGGAGTTTGTGCACACACTACTCGCGCTATATCTACCTCCGCTGCCTTTAGGTCTAGAGTGTCTTTAGATGATATTTGTTCTGCAGCCACTTGGGCCTCATCTCATACCTTTATCAACCATTATAAGCTGGACGTTATCTCCAGAGGGAGAGCATCTTTTGGCTCCACAGTGCTCTGGAATATCCTTCCATGATGACCGCCCAAGATCCTGGTAGCTGGGGACTCTGTCCCAAAGGTTGCTGACAAATGAAGTACCTACTTCAGACTAAGAAGTTATGTACTCACCATAACGTTCCATCTGAGTAGGAAACTTCATTTGTCTGCAACCCCCCCCCCCTCCTTCCCCCTGACCTTCAGAAGTTTTAGTCCATGGATGTCCTTCTTCTAGTCCACTACGGGACGTATTTAACCTTTTAGCTGCTTATATGAGGGCAAACTTGATCTGAGGTCAGTCAGAGTTGGCAGAGGATTATGGGTAAGGGGTAGGAGCTAGGAGCTCAGATCTGATAGCTGTGAAACAAGTTGCCGGCTCGGATCAGAGATCGGATCAGATACCCAAAGGTTGCAGACAAATGAAGTTTCCTACTCAGATGGAACGTTATGGTGAGTACATAACTTCTTATTCTCCCAAAATTTAACTGATAGCAATAAATTAGTGAAGTTCAGAATAATTGGATGGAATACTTCATGCCATAGTTTACTGGTAATCATTATCATAAACAACTTGAGGATACACGCAAAGAAACAACCTTACAGCTGAAGCTTGGCAGCAAGATGATTGTATTTGCTAACTTTTTAGATGTGTTGAGCAAGTGTGATCTCTCCTGCTGTTTCTGTCATTTAGTTAACACCAGCAGTTATGTCTCTCTGACATCCCTGGCAAAGTCCAGCATATAACTCCCAACACAAAGTTGATGCAACAGCAAAAAGAATTTGTCAAGGGTAATCCATTGTACATCAAGAATCTGGGACATCTGACCATGCCTGCATTTGGAATCGGTGAAAGAAGCAAAAGCAAGTTCTAATAATACTTTCAACTGCTAGTTGTAGCTCTATAATTTCATTGTTGTAGCCTTGTGCCTGTTTAGCCCAGGAAAAAGAGTTCTGACTTTTGCCAGGTTGGTAAGCGGTAAACCGTAAGAAAAACTGAACATTCCAACATTGATGCAACACAGAGCAGCCAAGTAGGAGTCACAGTTCTGAAGTAGCATCACCTGCACATGCCGGCTTTGTGTTTGCATGTGTGTGTATGTATGTATGTATGTATGTGGTGGACCACAGTGCCCGTTTTGCTGGTATGCTCCTACTCTCTTGTCACTCCTTTATTGCAGGTGTGCTAGAACTCTTGAAGGATCCCATTGCTCAGACTGTTAGATGTGTGGTGCATGTTTGAGGCTCAGGCTCAGCAGTACTTTTGCTGAACCTTGGCTGGGACTCATTTGGCTACTTCCTTCCCTAGCAGCGAGTCCTTTTGCATTTCTGGCAATTTGACTTTCAAGCTGAGCTGTTACTACTTTTCACATTACGGTGAATGAGGTTTTGTGGCTAGCTTCTTGGGTTCATCCTTCCATCTCAAAGGGTGCAATGAAGCGATCTATTCATATGGTCACTATTGGATGTCCTTTTCATACGCTGCATATTCAGCACAGTAGGGAGTCCACCTCTTGAGTCTGGCCAGTATGCAAAAGTCTACTTGCTACTGTGAGGTACATGGTATGTCACACGTCATCCTTCATGCGTCGGTCATAGAGACATTGGGTATAAAGCGAATGTCAGCACGCCCGAACCCCAGAACTTTTCTGCCACCTGTCCAATCACCTGCTCCAGACGTTCTCTTGCTAGATCAGTCATGTACCAGATAAGTACCCCATTGTTTTTTTTATTTTCCTCTCGTATATATTCTTGCTGCTGCTTGTTTGTTGGGGTGATTTCATGTCAGCTAGGGAAGGCGAGTCAGTATGGAAGGCAGATTCCACATAAAGACACCCATGACCTCTGCTTGTTCTGTTTTGGCCCAGACCACTTACACACTGAGTGAGCTTATCTGCAAGTTGTTCGTCCCCAAAACTCTTAGGAGTCGCTTAGTGTCGTTCAGACTTTACGTAGAGAGCCAACACCTTGAGCATCTGGCATGGGAGATGGATGAGATGTTGGGTCCTTTGAGCCCCTAGCGAAAAAAGCCACAAAATCTCGGTCTGAACTTCCAGGTGTGCCCTTTCTTCCATTTGTTTCTCCTGATGCCACTATAGGCCCAGAGGCTGTACTGGAGGTGGTGGATGTCCCTCTGGTGGATACCAGAGTAGAAGCCCTAAAGGAGTGTACCAGCATGTCCTGGATGAAAGTGCAGGCATCCGACTCGGGCGAAAAGGGGGAACCATGACTTATTTCCAAAGGTCCTTGGGTTGTCACACAAATCACTGTGCATGAGGATGTACTTAAGGATATAGTGGAATGTAGGCCGACATTGGGCTGATGTCCTTCAAGGATGCATCTGCAGTCATAACATATGGGTTGTCCTGCCTCAGGCAGCCCTCGGTCGGCCCGATTCCAAAGTCTGGGTCCGGCCTCGGCTGATGTCGCACTTCACCCGACGTCATAGCTCTTGGGGTATAAAGGCATCAGCCGACGCCATTTTCCCCAGTCTTTCTTGCCACGTGGTGCCCGAAGCAGAAGCTGTTCGCAAGTGCCGGTCGGTCAGATCCAGAGATTTCAGCTACCGAAGACTTCTAAAAAAGCTAAGTACCCCGTTGGGGACTCTTTCTTGCCTCAGCCGATGTCAGAAAAAGTAAATAATTGTTTAACTTGTGGGAAACAAATACCTCATAAGGATTTCCACTCTTACTGCCTTCCTTGCTTAGGCCCAGACCACGACGTATCAGCTTGTTTAGCCTGTGCCTCCTTCAACCGACGGACACTTAGACGTCGGTCGGAGTTTGCAGAGGAGATGTCCTTCAAGGATGCATCTGCAGTCCTTACAAATGGGTTGTCCTGTCGTCAGGCAGCCCTTCGGTCGGCCGGATTCCAAAGTCTGGGTCTGGCTTCGGCTGGTGTCGCACTTCACCCGACGTCATAGCTGCAGTTCTTCGGGTATAAAGGCATCAGCCGACGCCATTTTCCTCAGTCTTTCTTGCCGGCGCCAAGCAGGAGCTGTTCGCAAGTGCCGGTCGGTCAGATCCAGAGATTACTACTACCGAATACTACTTGAAGACTTCTAAAAAGCTAAGTACCCCATTGGGGACTCTTTCTTGCCTCAGCCAATGTCAGAAAAAGTGAATAACTGTTTAACTTGTGGGAAACAAATACCTCATAAAGGTTTCCACTCTTACTGCTTACCTTGTTTAGGCCCAGACCACGACGTAGCAGCTTGTCTAGCCTGTGCTTCTTTTAACCGACGGACGCTTAGACGTCGGCGTTTGCTGAGCAGTTTTTCGCTCTGATTTTGCTTATATTATGCCGCCGGATCCCCGACTACACAAATATCCAAAAGCAAAGAAAAGTACCGACATCGCGGTCCGCTTTCAGCCGAAACCGGTTAAGCAAACCGCGAGTGTCTCGGTTTCGCGAAACCGAGCAAGCGTTCTTTCTTCAGCCAAACCATGCCTTCTACCTAGGCCTCTTCTAACCTGGTAGAATCGGCTTCTGAAATCCAACCTGCTGTTGTGGTTTCTCAGGAATTATCGGACACTATTCCCTTGGATATATCAACCCCTGCACGTGGAGCTGCTAGGCCTCCTGCAGCCATGTCCATTAAGGCTTTTGCCAGGGCTAAAGCAGCTAAAGTCTCTAAGACTGTGCCTGTTAAGACCCCCTCTCACAGGCCCAGCTCCAGTTCCCAAATGCTTTCTCTGGCAGAGGATCTCATTTCTTTAATCAGGGGATCCCAACCTCATCCAGACAGGGCCTCTCATCCACCTCCAGAGAAGAGACCTAGAGCAGAGCCCCCTGAGCCAGTGTCCTCGGATGATTCAGACAATACAGACCCTCCAGAGGCTCCTTATTCCCCTTATTTAAGACTCTGATGCTGAAGAGTCCATTCCGTCTGCCTCCCCACCTGAGGAATTTTCCTTTGGGGAAACCTTGCATGCTATGAGGGAACAGTTTCAGTGGCAGGGCCAATATTTCTCAGATTCCAGGAAAAGGCTTAGAACCTTTTTGCATTTACCACAACATAGGCCTTTAGCTATACCTCCAGTTCTTTCTGTTGTAGATGATGCATTTAATGATGCCTGTACTGCTCCTGATTCATTACCTCCAGCCCCTGCTAAGCCCGATAGGTTCTACAGGGTCCCGGACACACCACCATTTATACAAGGCTCCTTTTGCAGATCCTGAGACCATCTCCCAGGGCCTAAGGCAGTAGCAGCTACCTCTGCTAAAATCCCTCCCCTCTGAAAGGGAATCCAGGTCCTTAGAGAGATGGGGGAAAAAAGTTTACACCTCTGCTACTCTATCAGCTAGGGCCTTGAACTGTCAATTCCATATGATCCAATATCAGGAGTTTATGCTTGATCAGTTAACTAAAAAACTGTCCTCTGATGAACCTTTAGATAAGAAATATGTTCAGGAAATGGTACATAACATACAACAGGTTAGTATCCATTCTTTAAAATGCGGCTATGATGCACTGGAGGCTTCCTTTAGATCAGCCCTGACTGGCACAGTTATCAGAAGACATGCATGGTTGAAAGAGCAGGCCTTACCGGACCATGTCAAATCAAAACTATTAGATGCTCCCATGGACAAGGTCAATTTATTTGGTTCTCCTGCACAGCAGGTACTGAAGAAAATGGAAGAGAAGGCAAAATCTGTACAAACAGTGAAAGACTTCTTACAGGTCCAGCCTCCAAGGTTTAGCAGGAATTGGCCCTCCAAAAATTGGTCCTTTCCAGACTCCTCTAAAGCACAGAGAGGCAGGAATAGGCGTTCAAGAGGCAGAAATCAATCCAGGGGTGCCTACAGGGGATGCCAGTGGCAGGGCAACAACCAGCGAGGCACAGACGCAGCCACCAACACTGCAACAGGACAATCACAGTGACTTGGCTCTGGCACCGCCTACCAGGGAACAACTAGCAGCACCCTTAGGCGGAAAGCTAGCCTTATTTTCAAAGAACTGGCATTGCATCACAAGGGACAAGTGGATTTTGCAAACTATAGTCCAAGGTTACAGGTTTCATTTCCATACTCTACCAGGAAAAAGAGGAATGCCAAACCTACCACCAAATCAAAAGGCAGAAGCTCTAAAAGAAATAGCTCAATTAGTAAGGATGAGAGCTGTGGAAAAGGTACCATCTATGGAACAAGGAAAAGGATTTTACTCCAGACTCTTCCTGGTACCCAGAAAAGAAGAAAAATGGAGGCCTATTCTCGACCTGTCCGCTTTAAACACATTCCTCATTGTTCCAAAATTCAAAATGCTGACTCTACAGCAGCTTCTTCCCATGCTGGGCAAGGAGTCTTGGCTGGTAACTCTAGATCTCAAGGAGGCATACCTGCACGTCCCCATACGACCAAATTGCAGAAGATACCTCAGATTTCTTGCAGGATCAGAGCATTATCAATTCTCAGCATTGCCCTTTGGCTTATCTACTGCGCCCAGAGTGTTCACGAAATGCCTGGCATCAGTAATCGCTCATTGCAGACTTCAGGGAATCCAAATTATCCCTACCTGGACGACTGCCTGATACAAGCGGACAACAAAAACAAGCTAACAGAAGACTTACAAAGAGTCATTCACTTGCTGCAAGCCCTGGGATACACAGTCAATATAAAAAAGTCAAGGCTGATGCCATCCCAAAGAATAACCTTTTTGGGTGCAGAGCTGGACACATCAAAGCAGATGGCATTCCTAACTGTAGAAAAGCAAGAACAACTTCCTCTCTACTTCTTGACATTAACAAAGCAGGACCATCTAACAGCAAGAAAAGTACTACAAGCCCTGGGCTTCATGGCATCCTGCATAATACTGGTCCCTCATGCCAGATTGCATATGAGAAAGCTACAGTGGTACCTGAAGAACTTATGGTCTCAACACAAACACAGCCTAGAAACCAAAATTCCACTAATCCCATGCCTGAAGCAAGAATTCCTATGGTGGGCTCAGGCCTGTCAATCAAACACAGGATTGCCCTTCTACAGCATTCAACCAAGTCAAACCATCACAACGGACACCTCAGACCTCGGTTGGGGGGCCCACATGCTGGACAAGTGCATACAAGGCCTATGGACTCAAGACCAGCTGCACCTGCACATAAATCTAAAGGAAATGCTGGCAGTAAAATTGGCAATCCAGGCATTCAGACCATTTCTTCGAGAAGGACAGTTGCTGATAAGGACAGACAACACCACAGTTATGTGGTACATCAACAAACAGGGAGGCACACATTCATACCCTCTATGCCGGCTGGCACTGGACCTGTGGAATGTGGCTCTGAGCTACAACATTCAGTTACAAGCAATTTTTGTACCGGGAAAAGAAAACATTCTAGCAGACATATTAAGCAGGACTACCACGGATGCCCACAAATGGATGCTGCATCCGGACATCTTCAAAGCCATCACAAGAAAATGGGGACTACCACAAATAGACTTATTTGCATCCCCACTCAATCACCAGCTAAAGAAATTCTGCACAAGGACGTACCACCCACTTGCTTGGAAGGTGGACTCCCTATCTTTCAGTTGGAAAAACCTGACAGCATATGCATTCCCACCACTTCCTTTGATGCACAAGGTGCTATTGAAGATCAAAGAGGCGTCCAAGGATCATTCTGATAGCTCCAGACTGGCCAAGACAACATTGGTACCCATTACTGAGGAGCATGTCTCGGGAACAAATATGGACACTACCCTGATCCCATTGCTGTTAACACAGAACAACTACAACATCCTGCATCCAAACCTGAAAACTCTGCAGCTGACTGCCTGGAACATTACATAAGATCAATTAACCCAAATTTATCCCAAAGGGTTAAAGACATTATCCTTGAGGCTCAGGACCTTCAACAAGAAAGAATTATGCAGCAAAATGGAAAAGATATCTCATTTGGAGTACTGCAAAGGGAAAAGATGTGTCACTGGTAAACATAGCCAACATCCTGGAGTACTTGGCAGAGCTCTTCCATACAGGCCTGTCCTATTCTTCCATCAAGATACATGCATCAGCTATTTCAGCAGAATACAGCTTGGATCCTCCTGTCTTCTCACATCCTCTGCTCAGGCAGTTTCTGAGAGGAATTAAAAATGTAAAACCTCCTAGGAAACCAGCATTGCCAGCATGGGACTTGAACTTTGTGCTAGAAAAATTGACACTTCCTCCTTTCGAACCAGCAGCAACAGCAGAATTACAATACTTATCCTGGAAGACTGCTTTCCTGCTGGCAATCACCTCAGCGAGAAGGGTTTCTGAACTACAGGCATTAATGGCAGTGCAACCCTTCCTGATCTTCCATCAAGATAGAGTGTCCATGAGAACAAATCCTACATTTATGCCTAAGGTGGTATCCAGAGTGTCTTTAAACCAGGTTATCCACCTACCTACATTCTTCCCCAACCCACAGAACAGGGGAGAAAGACTGTTGCACACCTTGGATGTGCATAGACAGTCGCTACTACCTGGACAGGACCAAGTGCAATAGAAAAACTGACCAGCTTCTGGTAGCATATGCAACAGGAAGGGAAGGAAAAGCAATTTCAAAACAGACAATCTCCAAGTGGATAGTAAATTGCATTAGATTTTGTTACTCCTTCCATGGAAAGAAAACTCCAGAGAACATCAGGCCTCACTCCACAAGGGCTACAGCCACTACTACAGCTTTCTTACGAGGGGTGGCTACCAAGGACATTATAGAGGCTGCTACTTGGACCTCCGTGCATACATTTGCCAAGCATTATAATTTACCTTTATACTCTAGATCCCGAGCAGGTTTTGCCACTGATGTTTTGCAAGGGATCCTAACTACACCATAATCTCTCTTTTTTCCTCCTCCCCTAGTTTGGCTATGGTATTCTACCCATTTGTAAGGACTGCAGATGCATCCTTGAAGGACATAGTACAGTTTTGTACCTACCATAAATGTAGATGTCCGATAGGAATGCATCTGCAGTCAGAATTACCCACCCGCCTTCCCCTCTGTGGTACTCCTAGGGTATTTGCCATCTTTTAGCTAGCTTGGGGGGGGGATCTTTTATGGTGTATTTGTTTGTATATATGTACATACATGCTTATTTTATGTGTTTGCTCTACTATTTGGAAACATTGGCATTTATCCAAATTTAGCCATCCAAGAGGGCACCTGGCATCTGGGGCAAGAAACTCTGAGGAAAATGGTGTCGGCTGATGCCTTTATACCCGAAGAACTGCAGCTATGACGTCGGGTGAAGTGCGACACCAGCCGAAGCCAGACCCAGACTTTGGAATCCGGCCGACCAAAGGGCTGCCTGACGACAGCACAACCCATTTGTAAGGACTGCAGATGCATTCCTATCGGACATCTACATTTATGGTAGGTACAAAACTGTACTTTTTTTGGTCCCGCTTTTGCATATAAAATGCCGTCGGAGACTCCGACTACTCATTTAGCTAAAAAACGCAAGGAAAAGGACCGACACTCGTGGTTTTGGCTGAAACCACGGTTAGTCCTACCGCCGAAGTGTCTCGGTTTCGCTGAAACAGTGCTTGGTTCTTCCTTCGGACATAAGCATGCCTCACCCGAGGCCTTAGGCCCCGGCTGAGTCGGCTACAGAAATTCTTACCGAAGAAGCAGGCACACAAATTGTCAGACACCATTCCGTTGGACATTTCTACTCCTGCACGTGGGGCAGCTAGAGACCCCTGCTTCTATGTATTAAGGCCTTCCAGGGCTAAAGCAGCTAAACTTTCCAAGGCCTTACCTACAAAAGCTCCCCCTCACAGACCTTCCTCAAGTTCTCAGATTCTCACAGCTTTCTTCTGAGGGGTGGCTACCAAGGACATTATAGAGGCTGCTACTTGGACCTCCGTGCATACATTTGCCAAGCATTATAATTTACCTTTATACTCTAGATTTTTCCTCCTCCCTAGTTTGGCTATGGTATTCTAGGACATAGTACAGTTTGTACCTACCATAAATGTAGATGTTTTGTTTGTATATATGTACATACATGCTTAATACGAAGAACTGCAGCTATTCGGACATCTACATTTATGGTAGGTACAAAACTGTACTTTTTGGTCCCGCTTTTGCATAATTACCGGGACGAGTGTCTCGGTTTCGGCTGAAAACCGAGGTGCAGTTCTTTCCTTGACGCAATAACATTACCTCTCGCCGAAAATTCTTACCGAAGAAGCAGGCACACAAGAATTGTCAGACACCATTCCGTTGGACATTTCTACTCCTGCACGTGGGGCAGCTAGAGACCCCCTGCTTCTATGTATATTAAGGCCTTCTCCAGGGCTAAAGCAGCTAAACTTTCCAAGGCCTTACCTACAAAAGCTCCCCCTCACAGACCTTCCTCAAGTTCTCAGATTCTCAGCCTCGCTGAGGACCTTATTTCTTTGATCAGGGGATCCCAACCTCACCCAGACAGGGCCTCACAACCCCCTCCTGAGAAAAGGCCTAGGATTGAACCTCTTTCCTCTGACTATTCCTTGGATGGATCAGATTTATCAGACCATCAGGAAGGACCATACTCACCTTATGAGGATTCGGATTCAGAAGACTCCATTCCTTCTGCCTCCCCCCCAGAACAATTTTCATTTGGGGAAACTCTACATTCAATGAGGGAACATTTCCAATGGCAGGGTCAGGATTTTTCTGATTCTAGGAAAAGGCTATGGACTTTTTTACACTTACCACAGCATAGGCCTCTAGCCATACCGCCTGTTCTTTCAGTTGTTGATGATGCATACAATGATGCCTGTTCAGCCCCTGATTCTCTTCCCCCGGCCCCTGTCAAACCTGACAGATATTACAGGGTCCCGGTTTCTCATTTCCACTTGTACAAGGCCCACGCTGCAGACCCAGAAACCATTTCTCAGGGCCCCAAGGGTGTTGCAGCCATACCTCTCAACCTGGAAACATCAAAAATCTGGACAAGGCCATAACGAAAAATATGGTACAAATCTGATTATTATAAAATAGCCATAAAATTAACCTACACTCGATTTATCACTGACACAATTCAGTGTTTGTATCACTCCAAACAGTCATTCATGGCAACTAACCAAATATTTATTAGTAATAGGTTGGTGTTAAATTCATTAACCAGCTGTAGCAGATTAGATCCTCCATAGACTTGCTTGCTGGGGATGAGACTCAATAGGTATTGGAAATATTGCATGATATTACACTAAAAAAATTAAACAACAAACATAAGAAAATATAATTTCGAGCTGATAACAATAGTTACAACTTTTAACTCTGTCTATTAAAACTGGTGTAACCAAGGATACTCTGATTATGTCACTGTTCTTAATTTATTCTTTATCTTTTGGGATCTTTGGTGAGATTGTTCTTAATTTCTATAACCATGAAACTTGTTGGATTTTACCTCCTCATTTCAAGTATAAAGAAAATACATAGAGGCAGATAGCTGACAATTTGTGTAGTGACAAAATTTAAGACTTTCATATTCTTCTCCTTTGTCCTCTGCATCCCCTGAACCTGCTGCATTCTTTGAACTCAGGCTGTCACATCTAACAGTGGGATATTTACTCTAGCATTGTCAAAACTGTCAATATCCATTTCATTTCATCCTCCAAAATGCAGTTATATTCATTCATATGGATTATCTTGAAAAATATTCATTTCTCATCAAGCTGACAAATTAATACAATCAATAGGAAGTCACCACTTGCAAACAAAATGCTAATAAACTGCAGAAGATGTTTCAGTGTACATAAATTCTAATCCTGATGATGCCTGATTTTAAGTAGTAGGAATGCATAAAATGACTGAAGTGTCTAACTAGTAACTATTTAATGTGATGCTGCCGATACAGTGCGTGGGTTCAAACATTAAGCGGAATAAACTATTTTCACACTGAAACACAACACAACAATCAACACGGTACCAAAACCTGACAAAATAATCTAATGTAACTGCAAACATCCTGATATGATACACTTACAAAGGACCTTGATGCAGGGATTATAACAGACAATCTCATTCTGCCTTTCATTCAACAGTACACATTCAACAGCAGACCATTCAATCCTGCAATATGCGCTGGCCTTGCTGCTGCCATAAAACCAAACCGCCAGGTCATCACGCCGTGATGGCGTCGCTCCGACAGCCAAATTCTAAAATAAAGAAAATACCTTTTCTGTAATTCGGAACGGTTGGGAGGTATGGTTGCAGCTGCCTCTGCCAAAAAACCCCTACCCTCTGAAAGAGAATCAAGAGCATTAGAGAAATGGGGTAAAAAAGTTTATACATCTGTTACTCTTTCTGCCAGGGCTTTAAACTGTCAATTTCACATGATACAGTACCAGGAATTTTTGTTAGATCAGCTGAATAAAAAGCTTTCCTCTCCTGAACCTTTAGACCGTAAGTCCCTTCAGGAGTTGGTACGCAATTCTCAGCAGGTCAGTAATCATTTTTTAAAATGTGGCTATGATGCACTGGAGGCTTTATTTAGATCAGCTATGACTGGAGCAGTGATTCGAAGGCATGCCTGGCTAAAAGAGCAATCCTTGCCAGACCATGTTAAGTCTAAACTCCTAGTTGCCCATATGGAGAAACAAAGTTTATTTGGCTCCCCTGCACAGGAGGTACTAAAGAAAGTGGAAGAAAAAGCAAAATCTGTGCAAACAGTCAAGGATTTTCTGCAGGTCCAACCTCCGAGGTTCAGCAGAAATTGGCCTTCAAAGAATTGGTCCTTTCCAGACACCACCAGAGCACAGAGAGGCAGAAATAGACGCCCAAGAGGCAGAGGTCAATCAAGGGGTGCCTACAGGGGCCGTCAGTGGCAACCTGACAACCAGAGGAGTGCCTCCACAGCTGCGACTGCAACCACTTCCACAGGACAGACACAATGACTTGGCTCTGATTCCGCCTACCAGGGAACAATTGGAAGCACCCTTGGGCGGAAAGTTAGCTTTATTTTCAAAAAACTGGCATTGCATTACAGGAGACAAATGGACTTTGCAAACAATAGACAAAAGGCTACATGTTTCACTTCCACACTTTACCAAAAAAGAGAGGAATGCCAAACCTTCCACCAAGCCAGAAGTCAGAGGCTCTAAAACAAGTCATCAA
This sequence comes from Protopterus annectens, assembly GCF_019279795.1. Classification (NCBI taxonomy): domain Eukaryota; kingdom Metazoa; phylum Chordata; order Ceratodontiformes; family Protopteridae; genus Protopterus; species Protopterus annectens. The sequence goes on along the minus strand of NC_056741.1, from coordinate 827,170,803 downwards.
CTTACTAAGGATGAGAGCAATAGAAAAGGTACCATCTGTGGAACAAGGCCAAGGATTTTACTCCAGACTATTCCTTGTACCAAGAAAAGAAACTCAATGGAGGCCTATTCTCGACTTGTCCGCACTGAACACATATCTCATTGTACCAAAATTCAAGATGCTGACCCTACAGCAACTTCTTCCCATGTTGGGCAAGGAGTCTTGGCTGGTGACTCTAGATCTCAAGGTGGCATACCTGCACGTCCCTATACGACCAGATTGCAGAAGACACCTCAGATTTCTTGCAGGATCAGAGCATTATCAATTCTCAGCATTGCCCTTCGGCTTATCTACTGCCCAGAGTATTCACGAAATGCCTGGCATCAGTAATTGCACATTGCAGGCTTCAGGGAATTCAAATCTACCCATACCTGGACGACTGCCTAATACAAGCGGACAACAAGACAAAAATAATAAAGGATTTGGCCTATGTCATACAACTGCTGCAAGCTTTGGGATACACAGTCAACATACAGAAGTCAAGACTAGTGCCATCCCAAAGGATAACATTTTTGGGTGCAGAACTGGACACAATAACTCAGATGGCTTTTCTCACAGAAGAAAAACAAAAACAACTTCCAGTCTACTTCACGGCATTGACAAGACAAACTCAGCTTACTGCAAGGAAAGTCCTGCAGGCCCTGGGTTACATGGCATCCTGCATAATCTTGATACCCCATGCCAGATTGCATATGAGGAAATTACAATGGTACCTAAGAAATGTATGGTCTCAACACAGACACAGTCTAGAAGCCATGATTCCAATCATTCCATGCCTGAAAAAGGAATTCCTGTGGTGGGCTCAGGCCTGCCAGACCAACAGAGGGTTGCCTTTCCACAAACCACAACCAAAGCAGACCATCACCACGGACGCCTCAGACCTAGGCTGGGGCGCACACATGGAAGACAAGTGTATCCAAGGCCTATGGTCCCAAGACCAGCTGAATTTACACATAAATCTAAAGGAGATGCTGGCAGTGAAGCATGCAATAGAGGCATTCAAATCATTTCTTCAGCAAGGACACCTGCTGATAAGGACGGACAACACCACAGTCATGTGGTACATCAACAAATAGGGAGGCACGCATTCCTACCCTTTATGCTGGATGGCAATGGAGCTGTGGAACCTAGGCCTGAATCTCAACATTCAACTGCAGGCCAGATTCGTACCAAGAAAAGAGAATTCACTAGCAGACAAATTAAGCAGAACTACCACGGATGCTCACGAATGGATGCTGCATCCAGATATCTTCAAAACCATAACAAAGAAATGGGGAATGCCAGAAATAGACCTGTTCGCCTCCCCACTCAACCACCAACTGAAGAAATTCTGCTCAAGAGAATACCACCCACAAGCCTGGAGGGTGGACTCCCTTTCTTTCAGCTGGAAGGCCCTGACAGTTTATGCCTTCGCACCTCTCCCATTGATGTACAAAGTTCTACTGAAGATCAGGGAGGAACAGCCAAAGGTAATTCTGATAGCTCCAGACTGGCCAAGGCAACATTGGTATCCGCTACTGAGAAGCATGTCTCGGACGAACCCATGGCCTCTACCTCTATGGCCTTTACTTCTAACACAGAACAACTACAAGACCCTGCATCCAAACTTGAAAACGCTGCAGCTAACTGCCTGGAAAATTGCATAAAACAAAACCAACCTGCTTTATCTCAGAGGGTCAAGGACATTATCCTGGAGGCTCGCAGACCCTCCACAAGGAAAACATACTCAGCCAAATGGAAGAGATTCCTCATTTGGAGTGCATCAAAGGGAACAGATGTCACGCTTGCAAACCTAGCACACATCCTAGAATACTTAGCAGAACTGTTCCATAATGGCCTGTCCTATTCTTCCATTAAGATTCATGCTTCAGCAATTTCAGCAGAGTACAACATGGATCCTCCTATCTTCTCTCAACCTCTCCTCAGACAGTTTCTAAGAGGGATCAAGAATGTAAAACCTCCAAGGAAACCACCTCTGCCTGCATTGGGATCTCAATTTTGTGCTGGAAAAATTAACACTTCCCCCTTTTGAACCAGCTGCATCAGCAGACTTACAGTTCTTATCTTGGAAAACTGCCTTCCTTCTAGCGATCACTTCAGCAAGAAGGGTATCCGAGTTACAGGCATTAATGGCAGTACAGCCTTTCCTTATCTTTCACCAGGATAGAGTGTCTCTGAGAACCAATCCTACTTTCATGCCAAAGGTGGTATCCAGGGTATCATTGAACCAAGCTATTCATTTACCTACGTTCTTCCCTAACCCACAGAACAGGGGGGAAAAGCTACTACACACCTTAGATGTACATAGACAACTGCACTACTACCTGGACAGAACTAAGACCAGCAGAAAAACTGACCAGCTTCTGGTAGCATATGCAACAGGAGGGCAAGGAAAAGCAATTTCCAAACAGACAATTTCAAAATGGATAGGAAATTGCATTCGATTCTGTTACTCTTTTCATGGAAAGACAACTCCTGAAAATATCAGGCCTCACTCCACAAGGGCTACAGCCACCACTACAGCTTTTCTACGAGGAGTGGCTACCAAAGACATTTTAGAAGCTGCTACTTGGAGCTCCGTGCATACATTTGCCAAGCATTACAATCTTCCTTTATACTCCAGATCCCGAGCAGGCTTTGCAACTGCAGTTTTACAAGGAATCTTAACTACACCATCTTTATCTTAGTGCCTCCTCCCCCAGTTTGGCTATGGTATTCTACCCATATGTTATGACTGCAGATGCATCCTTGAAGGACATAGTACAGTTTTGTACCTACCATAAAGGTAGATGACCGATAGGTATGCATCTGCAGTCAGGATTACCCACCCTCCTTCCCCTCTGTGGTATTCCTAGGGTGCTTACCCCTCTTTCAGCTAGCTGGGGGAATCTATTATGTGTATATATATATATATATATATATATATATATATATATATATATATATATATATATATATATATATATATATATATATATATTGTTGCTACTGTTTGGAATTTTCAGCATTTATCCAAATTTATATCTGGGGCAAGAAACACTGAGGAAAATGGTGTCGGCTGATGCCTTTATACCCCAGGAGCTATGACGTCGGGTGAAGTGCGACATCAGCCGTGGCCGGACCCAGACTTTGGAATCGGGCCGACCGAGGGCTGCCTGAGGCAGGACAACCCATATGTTATGACTGCAGATGCATACCTATCGGACATCTACATTTATGGTAGGTACAAAACTGTACTTTCCACCTTTCACCATATGGAAGCCCCCAAAAAGTAGAAAATAAAGACAAAGCATGTTATGCCGGCCCTACAAGATTAAACTCCTGATTGGCAGGCTTTCTCACAAAGCCTTTTCAGTGCCTTTATGGCACTGCACCAACCCTCGCCTTCTGTCCTTCTGCAGGCTTTTTTCCTTTCCACTGCTTTCAAGAGGACAGCTGCAAATACCTCTTCAGATGAGGAGGAATCTTCGGAAGAGAAGTCCTTGGCCTACTCCACCCAAATAGCTTCTCCCCTTGGGTATGCCTCCCAAGAGCAAGAATCTAATGGTACAGATTCCCTGGGGAGGATATTTCCTTTGGAGAAACTATCCAGAAAATGAAGTGCTACTTTTGTAAGTGGGTCTGTATCCAAGTCTCTAATATACAAAAGAGGTATTGTAACCTCTTGTAGATGGATTCTCCTCCCCCCTGTGCCATTCCTGCAATCCTAACTGCCTTCCTGGATGCTTTCATGGCTGCGTCAGTGTCCAGGCTGTCAGCTTCCAACCATCTGGACAGGTTCTACAAGGTACTGGAGGACTCCAAATTCATTTTCAAACCTCCGTCTGCTGACCCAGCTACCATTACAGTTTCAGCTGATAAGGCCTTCAGATTGCTTCCATCCAGCTCTCTCTTGCTATCTGATAAAGAGAGCAAGGTTATGGAGAGACAGAGAGCAAGGTTATGGAGAGACTGAGAAAAAAGGTTTATACCTCTGCCACTCTGGCCTTCTGGGCAATTAATTACCAGACCCACATGGCCAAGTACTCACTGGCTCTCCTCTTAGATACAGAGAAACTTCTTTCATACCTCCCAGATTCTCCACCCAAAGTAAAATCAGCAACTATCCTCAACTCTTCTGCCCAGGTAACTAGTCACTCCATCAAGTGCGGTTATGATGCTGCTGATGCATCAGCTAGGGTAGCTGCCTCTGGGTCATTCCTGAGAAGACACTCTTAGCTCAGGCTACAGCCTTTGCCTGATGACTTCAAGGCCAAATTGATGGATGCCCCTAGACAGTAATGCCTTATTTGGTAGCTAGGCGTCAGACATTTTCAAATCTTTATAGGAAAAAGGTAAGGAGTTAGAGGACCTCAAGCATATTCTTGTTTCTCCGGTCCCCAGGTTCCAAAGGAACTAACCAACAAAGACCACCTTTGTGTGAGAGCCTGCCCTGCCTTCTTTCTCTAAAAGTAAAAGAGGACCTGGGAAACTAGCTTCTTCCAAATCTGCTCCATCCAGTCCAGCTCCAAAACAACCCTTTCAGTCCCAACCTAAGCCTAGTAGCCTGTGACTATCTGCCTCCAGGGCCATCAACTCCCCTGTCCCTTTGTTTCTCTCTTGCTGCTTGGAACCAGAGCACCCAGGACTTTTTGAGTCCTCTCCATCTTCCATAGAGGATATTTCATGGTGTGGTAAGCTTTCCCCTCTTTCAGAGATATCCCACAACCACCAAAGGATCAATTGATGTTTTTCTCTCAGGTTATTTCAGATCTTATTTCTCAGGGGATGATTCAAGTCTTCTCCTCCTCCCAACAAGGAAAAGCTTTCTACTCAAGGATGTTTCAGTTCCCCAGGAAGGATAGCCTCTGTAAACCCATCCCGTACCTTCCCATTTAAATACCTTTCTAAAAGTCCCCTGCTTTCCGATCTTCATATCACCGTTCACCATTGGTTCAGAAAATTTTTAGATTTTTCTGTTGCTTCCTTGCATTTTCAGTTTTGTGCTTTGCCCTTTGGTCTCTCTACGGCACCAGGGGTCTTCACAAAATACTTGACTTCTGTCATAACGTACTGCAGAATGCAGGGAATTCAGATCTTCCCTTACCTGAACAGCCTCCATTATCCAAGCTCAGTCTCCAGGTCTTCTTCAGGAACATCTTTCTTTCGCTATGTCCCTTCTGGAGAGTCTAGGCTTCACCATAAATTACCTGAAGTCCTCTCAGACCCCTTCGCAAGACCTTTTCCTGGGCTGCAGGATCTAAACAAACAAGATATTAGCCTCAGTGCCCACAGAAAAGGTGTTGTTCCTCACTTCTTACTTCCAGAACATCTTATCCCTCCAATCTCTGACAGCCAGAGTCTTTCTACGCCTCTTGTGGTTCATGGCATCTAACATTCCCATGTTTCCCTTGGCCAAGTTTTATGTGAGGAAAATTCAGTGGTTCTTAAAGATTGTTTGGATGCAGCACTCTCATCCTCTGAATTTCATGATTCCACTTCTGCCTTGCATAAAAACGGAGTTGGATTGGTGGATCCTTCAAGTGACCAAAAACCCTGGTCTTCCCCTGTAATCACCCCTCCCCTTGCTAGAGTTATACTTAGATGCCTCAGACACAGGACTGGGTGCGACTATTCAGTCCTGGAGGGTCAGAGATGTTTGGTCTTCTAAACAGGTGAAGGAACATATCAATGTAAAAGAGATGAGGGCTCTTCTTTTTAACCTACAGGTCTTCAAAACCAAGCTAGTTCCAAGGGTGCTGAGGTGGTTTACAGACAACTCCACAGTCCTTTGGTACGTCAACAAGCAGGTATGATGTCTTATCTCCTATGCAGACTAGCCATACACACCTGGGAGTTAACCTTACAGGGTCAAGTTACTCTTCAGGCAGTCTACTTCCCCTCAGCTCAGAATGTGTTGGCAGACTCATTAAGCAGGTCCATGAGCCAATTCCATGAGTGGATGTTACACAGGGATGTGTTTCTGGACCTGATCGATCACTGGAGTACGCCTCGAGTAAAGCTCTTTGCCTCCCCATCAGCAGAACTTCCAAAATTCTGTGCCAGGATTCCACATCCCTTGGCCTTGGAAGGTGGACACAGTGTCATTTTCTTGGAAGGGGATGTTTCTGTGTGCAATCACCCCTTGCCTGTCCTCCAAAAGGTCCTACTGAAGATTCAGAAGGATCAGCCAAAAGTCTTGTTGGTGACTCCCTTTTGGCCAAGGCAGCACTGGTTCCCCCTTCTCCTGCACTTAGCCAGGAATAATCATCACAAGTTACCCCACAAGATGGATCTACTCACACAGGACAAGGGAACCCTAATACATCCACAGCTGTCAGCCTGAACTTGACTGTATGGGTGATATGGTTTTAATCCCTTTTAGACACCTATTTTCAGAGGATGGACTTCAAGTTCTGCAGGATGCCAGAAAACCCACTTCTAGAAAATCCTACATTTCCAAATGGAAAAGGATTTCCACCTGGTGTCGCAAGAAGGGCTTACAGTCACCGTCAGTGGGTGTCTCTGTGCTTTTGTCCTATCTGTGTGAATTGCTGAAGGGTGGGTTGTCAGGGTGTGTATTATGTTATCGAACTTTTAAAAAGTTTGAAAGTCATATGTTCGAAGACATATGATCAAACTTTGAAAAGTTCGAAAAACTAAAACAAAACAAAAAAAAAAACAGAAAAAAACCTTCCTGACCATTTTAAGAAGGGGGACAAGCCCCCATGCACCTCCCACACCCTGCTCTTTAAATATACCAACTCCAAGATTGCACTACTGTGCAGGAAAAGGAAATCTTCCCATTTCACACTGTACGGAGATCACTATTGAAACGTTCAAACTTTTAAAAGTTCGATCATATAGGGCTTGACCGTATGACGTTCGAACTTTTAAAAGTTTGATAACGTAATATACACCTGGGCTGTCGTACTCCTTGGTGGAGGCTCACCTTTCAGCTTGTCTGCCTATGTCTCCTCCTTTAGCCTGTAGATTAGAAGTTAAACTGTTCCTTAAAGGCGTCCTTCATGTTAGACCACCAAGGAAACCAATCCCGCCTACTTGGGATCTCAATTTTGTGCTAGAAAAGCTTACATTGGCACCCTTTGAGCCAACAAACTTCTCTTCCCTTTAACACTGCACATGGAAAACAGTTCTGCTAGTGGCCATTACCTCTGCCAGAAGGATCTCTGAACAACAAGCTCTGATGTCCAATGCCCCCTTCAAGGTCTTTCTTGGAAACAGGGTATTATGCCCAAGGTGGTAAATAAGTTATCACTTAATCAGTCCATTAACTTTCCTACCTTTTTTTCTTCCCCAAAGTCTCAAAATGAGAGAATTTCTGCACACTTTGGATGTGCACAGGCAACTAAGATACTGTCTTTACAAAACCAAACTTATCTGTAAATCTGAGTGCCTGTTTGTGTCCTACCACCCAAGGGCCCTTTGTCATCCAGTCTCCAGGCAAACTATTTCTACCTCAACTTCTAAAGCTGTCTCCTTCTGTTATTTAGCTTCTAGCAAGAGCCTTTCTTCTCCAGTGAGGGCACATTCCACTATGGCAGTCTCCTCCTCTGGGGTTTTGTTTAAAGGCTTTAGACACTTGTTCTATCCTGGAGGCAGTTACCTGATCCTCTGTTCATACTTTTACTAAGCATTATAAGCTTGATGTCATTTTCAGGTCCAGGGCTGGTTTTGCCAGAGTGATTCTACATGGATTTGTAGAAAATCCTCTGCTGCTGCTCCACCCAATCCTTTCCAAGCATGAGCTTTGGCACCCTCCATAATGTGATGAATGCTGCAGCATATGAATAGGACATAGAATAGTTGTGTAAAATCTTACTATGATCATAGATGTCCTTCTCTTCTGTATGCTGCAGTATTGCTCCTCCACCCCACCCCCGACCTTCCCCCTGATGCTTTCCTGTTTTTTTCTGGTGATATGTTTATCACCCAGGCCCAGGCTAGTGCTTGGTGGCATTCATTTCTGAGGTTGGTGCGTGCTGATGGACGCTTTATACTTGATGTCACTTTATGGCCAATGTATGAGAGATGATGTGCAGTGTAGCATGTACCTCGCAGTAGCATGTAGACTTTTGTATACTGGCCGGACGTACAAGTCAGCTGGAGGTGGACTTCCTAATATGATGAATACCGCATCATATGGAAGAGAGGGACGTCTATGGTTATGGTAAGATTTTACATAACTACTCTTTCTTAAGGAGTGGGTCAGTTTGGAATTGGCTCCAGCCTGTTTCTTGAAGTGAGTCAGAACCTTCTTTTCTGTTTTGGACAACAGGCAAATGGAGCGGTTTTGAGTTTGTGCCCTAAATTGTGGAAGGACTGTAGTGGAAATTCATATTTCCTAGAAGTACCATCTCGTTGTTTATCTCAAGGAATACTATATCCTAGCTGACTACTGCATTGCTTGTCAAGGAGGAAAACATATGTTGTTGTTGGATGGCTTTAGGAGTCCCATGGGACTAGTTGGGGATGCTGCCCTGTACCTGCCCTTGTGAGGTGACTCATCTTCCTCTTGGCAGTAACGACTGTCTCTTCTCAGTTTCTGCCAGCTATGAGTGAGGTTACCTAAGAGGAGGTTTAAGGTGCTGCGAAGCATTCTTCTTATGCTCAAGTGGTAATATTTGCCTTTGTGGTTGGAACGCTGTCTGTACCATCTGTCAGATCGCTGCAGAGTTTACTGAATATTCAGGATGCTTGCTGTTTAGCTTTAATGGTCTTGATTGCATTTTGTGGACCAATGTTAATGTTTTCATTGGTTCCTGTTGAAGATCAGGATCACAGTCCAGCTCTGGCTGGTCATGCTGACCCTTTGGGGGGGAGGCTGCATTCTGTCTGCCTGTGGAGGTTTTGACCCTTTTCTGGGAGTTTTGAACTTCTGTTTTAGTGGATTTACTTGTATACTTTTGAGGTTTTTGTCACTTTATGGAATTTCTTCCATGCAGTATTATGCCCTCTCTGGGTGTCTTATTTTCTGTCCCCATCAACATTCCACTTCTGTGACGGATCCTTTTCCCAGTCCCTTTTAGGATGGGAAGCAGATAGAGAGAGGATGCCCCTTCCTGTGAAGAATGGTGTAGTCTTCTACAGTTGGTGTAGCTTTTCCTCAGAAGTTACTGATTACATTTATGTAGAATGGGTCATCCTTTACTGGCAGCTTTGGAGCAGTGGGATAAGTATGGGTGCAGCTCTTCTCGGGGTGTGAGGCAGTTAATGTCTGTGCACCATTGGGCTTGCCATCCCTGACAGCAGTGTAATTTGCTTCATTTCATAGTAGCTGCTACCAGTGCTGTTTGTTCTTTTCCTGACATTGTTGGTTTCCCCAGCTTTTTGGGCTCACATACTTGCCTTCCAGGCATTTGTCCCTCCGATGACAGTGGAGTTGGGCCTTGTGGCTAGGTACACCCCAGTACTTAAGTCTGTTTGCCGGTTATGGGTTTGTTTTTTTTTACTGCTCCTTCCACTCCGATAGTGGTACTACTTGAGATTCAGCGCAGCCACATAACTGTCAAAGGGAGTATAATAGATGCATTCTCACAATATCAGTTGATCTACAAAGTGAGCCTCCTTGATTGACCAGGGGATAACCTCCCTTTGTGAGTGTTCCTCCCAGTCTTTTCCAGCTGCTGGATTTCCCTAAAGTCTAGTAAATATATGCTTTTATGCTGTTTGCTTGCAGCTGGGGTGCCACATCTTCATTATTTTTCTTGATTTGCATGAGGGTGACGGTGAAGCAGTAAGAGATGAGGAAGCTTACATAACCATTGTGTAAGATCGCAGCATGGATCTCCACTGACCCATCAATTCTGAAGTGCAGGAATCTCCAAAACAATGATGCCAGGTGCTAATTGGCATAGACTGTAAACCTTGATCATAAGAACATTGTTGTCATTCTTTCATTCTTTCACTACAACTTTTGTGCTGTTTTCCTTGCTTGCAGATGTGACTTTTTAATGTTTCACTACAATCAGAAGGACTATGCACACCACTTTATACCAGTCATGTGTAAAAGGTAATGTGCAAGAATGTGAGATAAAGAAAAATACTAGCTACTTAGATGATCCATGAAAAGAGAATTTAACAGTCCTACAGATAGTCCTGTCAAAGATCAGTTAATTGGTGAGTGCACACACATTTGTTATTTTGGAGCAGCTTTGGAGGCAACTGTAAGAGCATGACATCATTGGTATATGAAGTTATGTCACATTTATCTTAGTTACTTTTCTTTCATTTGTTTCAAAGCTAAGTATTTTTTATAAGTTCCTAGATCATCAAATCTTTAAGGATGTTTTTAAGGAAATCCCAAACAAAACCTATGTGGAAAGCAAAGTCACACAGAGAATAAAAAAATGAAAGCTAAAATTTAACTGTACAGTGGCACAAAACTGCATGAACACCAAATAAATGTTATAAAACTTAGTTTTATTAACTCAAGCTGCTAGTACTTGCTTTCATACAGAGTACAAGTCCTTCTTCAGCCATAAAGAATCACATGCAGTACTCAGTTTAAACAAAAATGTATATGATTAAACAAAAATTTGTGACCATTGCACATTGAACCTAAACCCTAGCTAAAAATCTTCATAACTATCATTTTCCAGTCTATTTTGTATAAAACATATGTATATAATAAGCATTTTATAATGTGCATAACAAAGATATAGCACTTGCTTTTAAACGTACTACAAATAGGTTCATAGGTGGGTAGGTACTAGGCTACTGGCCCGAGGGCCAAAGCAAGCCTAGCCGACAGTGTACTGGCTTTCGCCACCTATGTGTTGTTAAATTCCTGCCCCTCTATCATTTCTTCAGGCATCAAAAGTCAGTAACAGAGCAATCAATTTTAACAAAACCTTATTCACTTAAAAGCATATACATTTTTGCATGCAAGTATGCATTCCATATTACAATTAAAACAGACCAAAACATTTTATACAGTTTTCCTGAGGTATGGTTCTAAAGATACATAAATTCGTGGTTCATTTGTGCTTTTCAAATGTAATTGGAACTCTGATTCTGCGCACAATTCATTCCTTACATCTCCACCTCTCATAGAAAGTTTGTTTACTTGCAAGACGTGAAACTCCTGAAAATTCTGCACAATGAGCTAGTGTTTGCCCTGTGTATAAATTGCATTTATCTCTACTTTTTTCTTTATATCTAAAATGTTTTCTCTGTTTTGCCTGTATAGAAACTGCCATATTTGCTAAATAAACCATCCCCTCTGTTTCACATGTTGCAATATTTATTAAAATATACAGTTTCCCAGTAGTAGGATGAATGGAAACATTCCCATTCTGAATGTATCCACGTGTTGTGCAACCATTAAATTTATTAACATTACAGACAGATAAAAGGTGGTATTAGAGGATTTGCTTTGTAACAATAATGTCTCGGAAGAGCTTTATAGGTATTCTCAGATATCTGCTAGGTGACATTTTATTTCTATGGTATCCCAAAAATACATAAAACTTTGGAAAACTCACCCTCAAGACCTATTGTCTCAAGATCCGGCTATATAACAGAGCCTGTTTTAACTTTCTAGATCACATACTGAAGCCATTGTTTCAGACAATATCAAGTTTTATTCCAGATTCAGGAGAAGTCCTAAAAAAGCTGAATGCACTAGATGTAAAGGATAAGAACCATTTTGTTACAGCAGATATAAATACCTTGTATGTCAGTATTTGCTTTAAAGAAAGTCTGGATTGATTGAGATGGATATTATGTAAATTTTCATCCTGTCCAGAAACCTTTATAGAATTGATAATAGTGTTAACAGAATTTGTGCTACCAAACATGTTCATGGCAGGCAAAAAATAATACCTGCAGATAAGGGGTAGTGCAATGGGTACTCTTATGGCATCGACTTACAGTGCAATGAACAAGTATTTTCCTCCTTCCCCGTTTTCTTATTTCTTTGCATGTTTGTCACACTTAAATGTTTCAGATCATCAAACAAATGTAAATATTAGAAAAAGATAACCCAAGTAAATGCAAAATGCAGTTTTTAAGCGATGATTTTATTTATTAAAAAAAAAAAAAAAAACTATCCAAACCTACATGGTCCTGTGTGAAAAAGTAATTGACCCCTTTGTTAAATCATGACGTTACTGTGGTTAATCACATTTTTGGGAAACCTGAGTCCAGTTTCACTAGCCACACCCAGACCTGATTACTGCCAGACCTGTTGAATCAAGAGATCACTTAAATAGAACCTGTCAAAGTGAAATAGGCCAAAAGATCCCAAAAAGGAAGACCTAATACTGCGATCTAAAGAAATTCTGGAACAGATGAGAAACAAAGTAATTGACATCTATCAGTCCGGAAAAGCTTTGGGACTCCAGCAAACCATGGTGAGAGCCATTATCCACAAATGGAGAAAACATGGAACAGTGGTGAACATCCCCAGGAGTGACTGGCCTACAAAAATTACCCCAATAGCGCAGCGACAACTCATCCAAGAGGTCACAAAAGAACCCAGAACAACATCTAGAGAACTGCAGGCCTCACTTGCCTCAGTTAAGGTCAGTGTTCATGACTCAACCATAAGAAAGAGACTGGGCAAAAATGGCATGCATGACAGAGTTCCAAGGCGAAAACCACTGCTGACCAAAACAAACGTAAAGGCTCATCTCACTTTTGCCAGAAAACATCTTGATCCCCAAGACTTTTGGGAAAATATTCTGTGGACTGACTAAACAAGCGAACTTTTTGGGAGGTGTGTGTCCCGTTACATCTGGCGTAAAAGTAACAGCATTTCAGAAAAAGAACATCATGCCAACAGTCAAACATGGTGGTGGTAGTGTGATTGTCTGGACCTGGACTACTTGCTGTGATTGATGGAACCATGAATTCTGCGCTCTACCAAAAATCCTGAGAGAATTTCCAGCCATCAGTTCATGACTTCATGCTGAAGCGCACCTGGGTTCTGCAGCAGGACAATGATCTAAAACACATCAGCAAGTCCACTTCTGAATGGCTTAAAAAGAAAAAACAAAATAAAGGTTTTGGAGTGGCCTAGTCAAAGTCTGGACTTGAATCCAATTGAGATGCTGTGGCATGACCTTAAAAAGGTGGTTCATGCTCAGAAATCCTCCAATATGGCTGAATTAAAACAATTCTGCAAAGAAGAGTAGGCCAAAATTCTTCAACAGCGATGTGAAAGACTCATTGCCAGTTATCGTAAATGCTTGATTGCAGTTGTTGCTGCTAAGGGTGGCACAACCAGTTGTTAGGTTTAGGGGTCAATTACATTTTCACATAGGGACATGTAGGTTTGGATAGTTTTTTTCCTTAATAAATAAAATCACAAAAAAAATGCATTTTTGTTTACTTGGGTTATCTTTGACTAAAGTGTATGTTTTTTGGATGATCTGAAACATTTAAGTGTGACAAACATGCAAAAAATAAGAAATCAGGAAGGGGCAGATACTTTTCTATTGCACTGTATGCGTATGCATGTTTAACATATAAAAAAGTATTATTTTAGTCTCAGATAAACGTATAGAGCTTGTTTGTAACATTCCTAACCTTGTCACAACAGGCAGCTTTACATACCAGCTGTATGCTGACTTAGATCTCATTTGTAAAGCTGCATGCTGTGAGAACATCGGGGATGTTACTGCTTTGAGTGAATTTTAAAAACTCATGGATGAGATTTTTGTACATTTGCAGTTCTTGAATTCTGAGGTATTTGATGTGGTAGTTTTAGAAGTTTGAAAAGCGAAAGTCACAAGTTTATGGTCTGACTTAATTGGGTGAGAAAGAGCCGGGAAACAGTGCTTGAGGTGGCTATATTTGTGAAAGCAACGTCAGTAATGTTATGTCCTCATGTTAGGTTTATTAACCATCTGTTCCAGGGAGTTTTTAAAATTTTTTGGGCATACCCTACATTGGAAGTATACATGTTCCTGTTAATTGACAAGTAGTTAGTGGCACAATATAATTTTCTGTTAATAAGAAATTCGCTGAGTTCATTTAGGAATTGTACGTCACCTGTGTTCAGTTTTTGGTTTGTAGGAATCTGCCTAGAGATGATAAATATGGAAACCACACCATAGTTGCCATCAGGTCTGACGGCATTGTAGGCAGAAAACCCAGGTACGAGTGTATCTTCAAATATTGAACATTCAAAAATAGTCACTTTAGAGTGAATCTAAAGTGACTGAAAACGCAAAAGAAAAAAATATATATTTTGCAGCATCCCCCCCCCGCACTCCGTGCTAATTGTACATACAAACTCAGAGATTGCAAATAACCTTGCCCCATTGCACCACAATCCTATAAAAAGGCCGCCAGCAAAATCTCAGTTTGAATGACCGTTTGCTCATGTGAGTGTTCCTTTTTCTTTTTTTTAAACCAGTCCCCATATGGGCCCCATATTTTCTCCATTGAAAATGTGAAAAAAACTTTTTTTTGCATCAGCTCCTCACACCCCTTGCTAATTGTATATATACTAACTCCAATATCGCAAATGCCCTTACCCCACAGCACCAAGATCCTATATAAAAGGCTGTTGGCAAAAACTCAGTTTGAATGAATGTTCACTCATATGAGTGTTTCCTATTTTTACCCCAGGAAAAAGCATTTGCACATACGAGTGTTCACTCTTTGAAATGGTAACCCCAGGTGTAGAGGGGAGCACTGTTTTTACATTTTGTGTTCTTTTTACATTTAAAGAAAGTCTCAGTAATTACAAAATATGGATGTTTCCCAGATGCAGTAGATCCTCAAAGTCAGACAATTTGTTGTTAAAGCTTCTGTGACCGAGAACAGCCACTTCTACATAGTCTGGTTTTGGATTGGATGTGTTTGCTACATTGGAATGTCCATTACCTGGACTCTGCTTAAAAGAGGAACTATGAGGGCAGCAGAGGCTTTAGCCAGTATGCCAAAGCTTTGGAATAAGAGGTGCAAGCTATCCTTTCCAAAGTAAGTTGGGACTGTATCCTTTCATTCTATACTCTTACATATGGGATCTCTCTAAAATGACACCAATTACTTAACCAGTTGTTGAAATTCATTATGTGTTCTTTGTGCCTAGGCATTAGTTTTGAAAGTGGAAAAATTCTATTCAGGACCAGTGTCTGGCCTCATTTGTCACATGCATGGAGAGTTCTAACTTTTCTGCACGTCCTTCAGGGATTTGTGTTCTTGGCCATTTACCCCCATATGGACTACCATCATATTATAGTCAGGCTTGTCTGTAGTAATGTCTTTAGAGCTTTTGTGATGTCAGAGATCCTGACCACTGAAAGATAACACCAGCTTGAATGCCGGAGCAGATATTCATCGAGTTAGAGGCATCCCAATGTGCTTTGATGAGTAGATGCAAGTCGATTTGCTGTGTGAGGACAGTTAAGCCCACATTTGTACCCATGGCCATGCACAGAGTGAAGGACCTTGTGGAATCACTGAAATGATTGAGGGTAGTGAATTCAGATAGAAAAAGGCACACACCTAGCTTTCCTAACCTTTGTGCTTGCAGAACTGTCTAAAGGAATTGCCTCTTGATTAGTGCTAGCAAAGATTTGGTTTTGTGCGAAATGTAACCAGCAGTACTGAGCACTTAGGAATAGTACTCATTTTCTCTTTGCAGTATATGTCTTACTTAAAACTATGTATAGCCATTGTTCAAGGGCAGACCTCTTTAAGAGCAGAAGTACACGTCTGCACTGAAAAGGGAAAGAGGAGTTTCAAGCAAAAAGAAGAACAGAAAACACCAAGAAGAAACTACTGACAAGTGACATGTTATAGTATAGTAAGCATTGATTGTAAATATCTAGAGAAATTAATAGGATTAGGTCAGAATTCTAATGGCTGTATTTCTGGACTGGCAGAATTTATTCATAGGACTCTTGCAACAACCAGGTGATATTAAAAGTTTGTATTTATACTGCCTTTATCCCTGTAAATAACTTTATAGGTTCATAGGTTTATACTAGGCTATCTGCCCTAAGGCATTTATAAGCCTAGCCCAAATTTTTGTGGCTTACGCCACCCCTTATATGAAAAAATACTGTGCCCATTAGTTTGTTGTGCCTCTGTCCAGCAGTGACACAGAGATGATTCCCGGGATAAACCTACGATCTCCCATCCACAGGTCAAGATTGCTCTTGAACAGAGCCAGAGAGGTGCTCTGCCTCACATGGATCGGGATTTTATTCCACAGCATAGAGAGTCTCTGAGTGATAAATCTATCCCTCCAGCACGTCCTATTTATATCCGTGCTAAGGTTTAAGTCACTTGCTCTAGTGGTTTTGGTGGATTTGGATTTTTTGAGGTGGAGCATGTCCATTAATTCCAGGTTGGACATGGCCTTGTATGTCAGGCACATGTCACCTCTGAGCAGACGGTATGCAACTGAATAGAGCTGGAGTTTCTTCAATCTGGCAGCATATGACAGATTTTGGAGTCCCTTTATCCTTTTGGTGAGGAACTTTTTGGGTCTCTCCAATTGCTGCAGATGTCGGGTGAGATACATCCTGAATGGGGCATTGTACTCGATCATTGGTCTGATAAGTGAAGAGTACAGGGAACAATGACCTCACTAGATCTGGATGTGAATCCCTTCATGATTAGGTGGGCAATGTAGAAGGTCTTTCTAACCACTTTAGCAATGTGAGTGTCAAAAGAAAGGCCACTGTCAACCTGGGTCCCCAGGTCCCTGATAACCTCTTCTGTGCTTAGTGGATTGCCACCTATATGGTAGCTTGGGGTTACCTTGTTTTTCCCGAAGGGTATGACTATACATTTTTTGGCGTTTAACTTCAGGCCATGGCTCTGGCACCAGCTATCTGTTTCCGTGAGTCCCTTCTGAAGGATATCCGTGTCCAATGCACTTTCCACTATGGCGCCCAGTTTGCAGTCAATAAAAGTGATTTGAAGCCATTTTCTGCGATTTGTAACAACTCTTTAAAGGCAATAGGTTTAGCATCTTTAGATGGTTAGAAGCAGTGTACTCTTTTAGCTGCAATTAAAGCAATTTGAAATTCATATATGTGCACACTAACTGAACTAGTAATATTAATGTTAGCATTACGAACTTGTAAACAATGTTCATATTTTGTTCAGTGCTCTACCAGGTAAACAAAAATAAATGAATGAAGATTAACCTTCTATTCAGTACAGTAAGTCAAGTTTTGCAAGGTCAGCAGTTTTAGTGTTGGAATTATAACAATACCACAGCCTTGTGGGAATGCAGTTCTGTCCTAAATACAAGCCAGAAGATCAGTACAGGTGTATATCAAAACTACTGTGCTTTTTTAAACTTTTCTTTTAATAGTTTTATTCCTTTGTAAGACAGATATTAAAAGATAATTGTGGTATGAGCAGTTACAGAACTGACAAGAATTCTTGTGCTACTTTTTTCCCCATATCATCAGTAGAGAATGCCAGATAGCACTGCTGGTAAATCTGGAGCTCTACTTTGTATCTGTAAATTTAATCATGTTGTAAAAGTTTCTCTGACCATATCTGAGACACTGCTCCTGCATGGCAACATTTTCATCCTGAAGTGTAGATCTGAAGTTGTCTTCAGCCTGTGGAACCTGTGGGAGTCTTGGATCCGACTCGGCAGTATTCGCCAGCCTTGGAGCTGAAAGCTGAGCTCCTCCTATCCTACCCATAATACCTCACAATCCCTCCACCTCTTAGATCTCATTTGCCACTCATTTGAACAGCCAAGGAATTCCATCTTTGACTTTCCTTCGGGGAATTTCAGTGATATTTTTGGGTGTGTTAGTGCTTTATTTTTATATTTTTTTCTCTCTTTGACCTCCCTTCCTACCTCGTCTAGCTCATGTTAGTTTAAAAAAAAAAAAAAAGTAAAATTAGGCGCGCACTCTCTTTCCTTCCTTCTTAGAGTGTGTTTTTTGTTGTAGCTGTGTAGCTGTGTCCTGCCATGGCTGATTCCAAGCCAGCAGGCTTCAAGAAGTGCAGTGTGTGGGCATAAAATTCCTCTTTCTGATGCCCACACTCTGTGTGTAGTTTGTTTAGGAGTGGCCCATTTAGATTACTCCTGTTCTATATGCATGGGCTTTAATCAGTGTGCGCATGTCGACAGGAGGAATAAGTAAAACTCGCCCGACTACTACTGCTTCTTCCCCTTGGCTCCAATATCCGTGTTTTTCACTAGAGCCGATGGGCCCTCTCCTGAAGTTTCCTCTGTTGGAGTTACCCAGGCACTACTCTACGCTGGGGTCGACAGCTTCTTCTGCCAGGTCTTCCCAGAGCCTCTTTGAATTCGAGGTAGACAGGTTGATTTGGAAATTTCTGAAGGCACAGAATCAGTTGGATGTTCTTCGTGTTTCACTGTTGCAGTCATCACATTTGGGGTTATGTGCTTGCAGGTAGCCCTCAGTCGGCCCGAATACCAGAGTCTTAGGATTTCTGAGTAGAATGCTGTCGCTTCTTCCATGACATCATGTCGTCTGGGGTATAAAGCATGCAGCCGACGCCATTACATCAGCTTTTCTTGCCGTGCGGGAGCCCGAAGCAGAAGCAGTTCGCAAGTGCCGGTTGGCCGTTACCTGAAATTTTCGTTTTTCGAGTTTCAAACCTAAAGTTTTCTTAAGCTAAGTACCCCTTTGGGGATCCTTTTTTCTTGCTCTAACTGATGTTAGAAAAAGTTAACAATCGTCTTGCCTGTGGAAAGCAAATTCCTTACAGAGATTTTCACTTACTGGGTCACTTGTTTAGGCCCAAACCACGACGTTCCTCCCTGTCGGTTTCGTGCCTTGTTCAATGCCCGAACTATTCGTCATCTGGCTATCTTTGTCGATAAATTCTTTGCGCTCGTTCTCCGTATTCCGAAATGGCTTTAAGCCATCCAACTACTGATCTTCCAAAAAAACGTGAAGATAAAGACAGAGACAGACCGCATAGGTCCAAAAGTGCCAACGACACTTCCGTTAAGCTGGTCACCAGTCCACCGGTACTCAGTGAGGCGCTTTTGCAGCCCCTGATACCCGCTTCTACAGATTCGCAGGCCTCTACTGAGACCTGTTCGGAGTTTAGTATGCTGTGAGATGCTTCTTCGACTATGGAACCTGCGGATGTCTCTACATTGGATGGGTCCGGCGCCACTGTGCAGGCACCGGCTTCTGAGGGTGTGTTCAGGCCTTTCGATGTTCATATTAAACCGACTACTTCATTTTTGACTAAAACATCTGAATTTCTCAGGCCCAGAGTTCACACTACGCCTAGGAACCGGGAGACCAAAGCGCATTCTTAAGCTCACATGCCGCAGAAACAAATGCATAGAATGGCTGAAGACCTTATCACTTTAATTAGGGGAAGCTAGCCTTCCACCTCTAAAAGACAAAGAATTGATTTTCCTTCTGATTCTACAGACCATGAGTCCGATGACTGTGACCCCTCTGATTCCCAGGACAAACCTTTATCCACCTATGAGGATTCAGATGCAGAGATTCCATTCCCTCTGCCTTCCCTCCAGAGGACTTTTCTTTTGGTGAAACCTTGCATAGTCTAAGAGAGCATTTCTGCTGGAAATGCCAGGACTACCCTCAGTCAAAAAAGAGACTCGGGGAATTTTTGGACTTGCCTCAGCACAGGCCTCTAGCTATACCCCCTGTCCTGAATATTGTAGATGATATCTTCATGGAATCAAGTCTTACCCCTGATACTTCCTCCAGCTCCTAGAAAGCCTGACGGGTACTACAGAGTACCTGACTCTCACAGATTTCTCTTCAAAAATCCTACTGCAGATCCAGAGACCATTTCCCAGGGACCTAAAGGTATTAAGGCTACTTCAGCCAAAAACCCTACCCCTTCGGACAGGGATTCTAGGGCTTTAGACATATGGATTAAGAAGGTCTATACCTCTGCAACTTTTGCCATCAGGGCTTTAAATTGCCAGTTTCACATGTTGAAGTACCAGCGGCATGTTATGGAACTTATTAAACAAAAATGTTGTTGATTCCTGATTGTGCAGAAAATAAAGATTTACAAGAGTTAATGCATTCTGCAAACCAAGTTGGTAAACATACTTTGCAGTGTGGTTTTGATGCCATAGAAGTATCTTGCAGGGCTGCTGTTACTGGGTCTGTTCTGAGAAGACATGCTTGGCTGAAGGAACAAATCTTGCCAGACCATGTCAAAGCAAAATTACTAGATGATTCATTAAATCAAGAGTATTTGTTTTGCACAAAAGTAGAAGTTGTTCTTGAAAAGATGGAGGAAAAAGCTAAATCTATGCAAACTGTTAAATATTTCTTACAGGTACAGCCATCTAGATTCAGTAGGCATTAGCCTTTGAAAAACTGGTCCTTTCCAGTCCCTCCCAAGCGTTCTCAGTCCAAACCCATGGGCAACAGAACACAAAGACTACAGTCTCAGGGTATGCACAGATCTAAACAATGGAGTGCTCCCATCTCAAAAACAGGGAGTGGTAAGCCACCCTCTTATGGAAAAAGTTCACAATGACTTCTCCTGCATCCTTCCCAGCCATGCCCAAGTACTTGCATCCCTAGGAGGAAAACTCGCACTGCATGCAAAAAACTGGAAATTCATTACCCAGGACCGTTGGGTCTTAAACATTGTATCCCAGGGATACAGATTCTACTTCCATTCATTGCCAGCCCCAAGTGGATTGCTAGACCTTCCCCAAAACCAGTGGACAGAAGCCCAAAAGCAAGTACTTTCTCTTCTCAGTATCAGGGCTATTCAACCTGTTCCAACAGAGCAAAGGGGACAGGGTTTCTACTCCAGACTGTTTCTGGTGCCCAGAAAAGAAAATTCTTGGTGCCCTATCCTGGATCTGTCAATTCTTAACACCTTCCTGGTGGTACCAAAGTTCAAAAGGCTTACAGACCAACAGCTGCTGCCTATGCTAGCCAAGGACTCCTGGCTGGTCACCTTAGATTTAAAAGAAGCTTGTCTGCACATCCCCATAAGGGAATCATGCAGTAAATATCTACGTTTCAGGGCAGGCTCTATGCACTATCAGCTCTCTGCACTTCCCTTTGGCTTATCTGCTGCACCCAGGGTGTTCGCAAAGTGCCTGGCTCCAGCCATTGCATACTGCAGGCAGAGAATCATTTACATTTACCCATACTTGAATGATTGCCTGATTCAGTCGGACAGTCAGGAATTGCTACTTCAGCACCTGACATTTGTAAAGAGGCTCCTAACTTCTCTGGAGTATACCATCAATGAAAAGAAATCATATTTGGTACCCAGCCAAGAAATTGTATTCCTGGGAGCAAGCTTGAACACAACTTCCCAGATGGCATTCCTAACTCCAGAAAAGCAGGTTTATTTGACAAATTACTTAAAACTACTGGCCACCCAAACCCAGCTATTTACAAAAAAAATACTGCAACCTCTCGGGTTCATGGCCTCATGCATCCTCCTAATTCCATATGCAAGACTGCATATGAGGAAACTTCGATGGTACTTCAAAAGTTTCTGGTGTCAACATTCTCTGAACCTGGAAACAGTGAGTCCGATCATTCCTTGCCTGAGGACATAGTTCCTTTGGTGGGCAGAGGCCTGTAACCTCAACAAGGGACTTCCTTTCACTCTCCCCCCTGCCGCCCAAACCCTGACAACATACGCTTCAGAGTATGCATGGAGGGCTGACATGGCAGGCAAATGCATTCAAGGGAAATGGAGCCCAGGACAAATGCACCTGCATGTAAATCAAAAAGAAATGTTAGCTGTATAGAATGCTCTGACAGCCTTCAGATACTTTATCCTTCGTGGACAACTCTTGATAGACAGACAACACCACAGTCATGTGGTACATAAACAAGCAGGGGGGAACTAATTCCTACCCACTCTGCAGGTTAGCCATGGCTCTGTGGAACACAGCCTTGAGCAACCAAGTGCACCTGCAAGCTTAATTCCTGGCAGGCAAACAAAGTTCACTGGCAGACGACTTGAGCAGAAATCGAATGGACCCGCACGAGTGGAAATTAGAACCCAAGTCATTCAAGCTTCTAATCCACAGGTGGGGGACACCAGAAGTGGACCTCTTTGCTTCCCCACAGAACCATCAATTGAGCAAATTTTGCACCAGAACTCTCCACAGCCAAGCATGGAAAGTGGATGACCTATCCTTTACATGGGAAAACCTCTCCATCTGTGCCTTTCCCCCTCTGCCCCTACTCTTGAAAGCACTACTCATGATCAAACAGGATAGGCAAAGGACAATCCTTATTGCACCAGACTGGCCATGCCAGCACTGGTACCCACTTTTACACAGTCTGACAACAGTGCCACCCTGACACCTGCATCAGACCCCCTCTCTGATGTCCCAGCAGGAGGGCCATGTTTTGCATCCACAGCTGCAAACCCTGAACCTAGCAGCCTGACTTATTCCCTGAATACTTCACCAGCAACCCTCAGCAAACAGGTGCTGGATGTCATCCTTGAGGCCAGGAGGTCTAGTACCAGGAAATCCTGTTCAGAAAAGTGGAAAAGATGCTGTTCTTGGAGCCAGTCTCAGGGGAAGGACACAGCTGTTCCCACCTTACCTCAAATCCTAGATTATGTAGCAGAGCTGCTCCACAAAGGCCTATCCTTCTCATCCATTAAGATCCATGCCTCTGCCATCTCGGCTCATTACAATACTGAGCCACCTGTCTTCTCTCTCCCTCTGGTCAAACAGTTGCTGAGAGGAGCTAACAATTTAAGACCCCCGAGGAGAGCTCCCACTCCTGCCTGGGAGCTTAACTTTGTACTAGAGAAGCTCACGCTTTCCCCTTTTGAGCCTTCTGCCATAGCAGAGTTAAAATTCCTCTTGGAAAACAGCCCTACTTCTAGCCATCACTTCAGCAA
Source organism: Protopterus annectens (assembly GCF_019279795.1). Lineage (NCBI taxonomy): Eukaryota > Metazoa > Chordata > Ceratodontiformes > Protopteridae > Protopterus > Protopterus annectens. Next base: position 827,147,958 of record NC_056741.1, on the reverse strand, counting down.
GAAGACTGTCTGAGTTACAGGCCCTTATGGCTGTGGGAACCCTTCATTATCTTCCATGCGGACAGGGTTTCCCTCAGGGCTAACCCATCATTTATACCCAAGGTGGTATCCAGAGAGGCTTTAAACCAATCCATCCATTTGCCAACCTTTTTCCCTAATCCTTGGAATAAAGGGGAAAGGATCCTGCACTCCTTGGATGTGCACACAGCTTAGGTTCTACCTTGACAGGACCAAACTGTTCAGAAAATCTGACCAGCTGCTAGTCAGCTTTGCTACAGGGGCAGAGGGCAAAGCCATTTCAAAGCAAACCATCTCCAAATGGATAGCACACTGTATCCATTTCTGCTACAAGCACCATGGAAAACCTACCCCACATGGGATCAGAACCCATTCCACTAGGGCTACCTCAACCTCTACAGCATTTCTCAGGGGAGTCCCTACCTGGGACATCCTGGAAGCTGCAACCTGGAGTTCAGTACACACCTTCACCAAGCATTACCACTTACCTATGTTTTCTAAATCCAGAGCTGAATTTGCTACAGCAGTCTTACAAGGCCTGCTAGCCAGCCTTAATACTTCTTGACTGCCTCCACCCTTCCTCAGCTTTGGGAATCAACCCGTGTATGATGACTGCAGCAGTGAAACACGAAGAACATAGTACAGTTGTGTACACTTACTATAAATGTAGGTATTCAAGTGTATTCACTATTGCAGTCTTGGTTACCCTCCTTCCAGCCCCCTGACTTTATTATACTTCTACATATCCTCTTTTTTTGGCCATATCTTATGGCAATGGTATTTAATTTTTACTAGAGGTGTTCCACACCATGTAATTGCTTCCTATTTTGGGGGCTCCTAACATTTGGGGCAAGAAAAACTGATGTAATGGCGTCAGCTGCATGTTTTATACCCCTGACGACCTGATGTCATGGAAGAGGCGACAGCATCAAATGCAGAAATCCCAAGATTCTGGTATTCGGGCTGACTGAGGGCTACCTGCAGATAACCCAAAGTGTGATGACTGCAACAGTGAATACACTTGAACATCTACATTTATGCTAAGTGTGCACAACTGTACTTTGTTTTGCCAGGTCTGTCTCCCTCTGGAGCCATGAGCGCACAGCCTACCTTTATGCCTTTTTCTCCTTCTCTGTTCTGACCATCGGCTTCGGAGCTCTTGCATCCAAGGACCCAAAGATTCGAGACCTTGGCACCGATAGGTACATGCACTTTGCTGACCATCACCTTGAGTAGTTTGGCCCCAGTTTTGTCAGGCCCTATAGACTTTCTGAGCCGTAACTTCAACATCTGGTTTGAGGGGTTGGCTTCAGCTGCCAGGCTTTTGGAGCTATCCCTCCCCCTCGGCTCTTGACAGTTCAGCTCAGACTCCAGTTTCAGTGGCGGGGGTTTGTCGGGCTACGACGTCGGTACCCTTGGCCTTGTTCACCCTTGGCCTTCGAAGTAGTAGAGAGGCTTCTCTTGGTCCACACAAGAGCCTCGACTGTCCCTCCCTCGGATCTGACCCCCTCCCTTCTGAGTTGGTCACGCCAGATCCCACTCTTCTGTGTCCTTCGGGACAGTCTGTTCCAGAAAGTTTTCAGGTGGCATCTCATCAGGAGCACCCAGAGTCTTCTGACACTTCCCCTGATCATCCTCCCGAGGAGGTGCACCAGAAGCACACATGCAAAAGGAGGCACTAGGAGTCGCCACTGGAATCCCTAACACAAGACACGGACTTGGATGAATGTGAGGGGTCCCTCAGATCCCCACCTGAGGATGTCTCCTTTGGAGACATAATGGAAATTCTTTGACAGAAAGGCGGGCGGTATACCCACAAACCCAACTCAGAGTCATTGTTCATGCAAGCATCTGAAACAGGTCATTCTGCATCCTGCCCCCCCCCCCCCCACAGTTCCCCTGATTGACTTGATACCCTTCAGGGCTTGGAAGGAACTGGACATGGTAGAGCCCATTACTAAGGGCCCTTATATGAAACTTAGTGCCGCCCCCCCCCAGACAGGTCCCACTGGACTAAGGGTGTTCCGGTCTATGTGATGGTGGTTGCAGCAGTCACAAACAAAGAGCTGGCCCAGGAGAGCTTTTCATTCCATCGTCCTGATGGGGAGTCAAGGCCGATGGACAGATTCGGTAAGTGGGTCTGCTGTGCAGCGACCTTTTCTGTGCATGTGTTGAATTGTCTGGCACACGTGATCAGACTTCAGAGAAACCTCATTAAGGAACTATGTGTTTCTTCCCTGGGTTCCGTGTCTGAAGAGAACAAGATCCTCTGCTTCTCCAGAATGCCCACCCATCCATTCTATCTCCAACATGTCCATGATGCTACTTTCGCATGTGGCAGAAGGCACCTCAAGGGCAGCTGGTTTGGGAGTTGCCATTAGGCACCACACCTGAATGCGACCATGAGAATTCTCAGAACTCAAGGCATTCTTCATCAACGAGCCCTTTGACAGATCATCCCTTTTTGGTCCCACGTTTAGAGACACACTCTCCCAGAACGAGAAAGATGGAAAGACCTTGTCTGCCATTGAAATACGTTTTTCTGCCCTACAACAATCCTAATCCAGGAATCAGCATGGTGGTAAGAAGCTATGATTTTGAAAGTCTTGCGGTGTTTTCCAGGACTCACGGGGGGGGGGGGGAGAAAATGATTCCAGTGACAGGGTCCATCCCTAAGGCTGGAAGGAATCCGAGAAATCAGGGGTCTCGAGATACATTCTTGGACAGGCCCTTTCAGCAGTCCTGAAGGATTGCACGACTTCTCTACTCTAGAGGTGGTCTGGGGCATCTTTCCTTACACCCAACAGCTTGGGAAACTATCACTGCAGATTGTTGGGTGTTAAAGGTAATATCCAGAGGGTACACCATTCCATTCTTCAGATCCCCAAATGCGAAACAAAACCTCCCCAAAGTGCCACCCAGTCAAAGGTAGGAGGCAACCCTGGAAATAGCAAAGCTGCTGGCAAAAAGTCATCCATACCGTCCCCCAAGACCAGTTCAGATCGTCCATCTATTCAAGATTTTTTGGGGGGGCCAAAGACGATGGGGGTCTTCAGACCAATTCTGAGACTCAATTCCCTAAACAAGTTTGTTGCCAAATCAAAATTCCAGACGGTCACAATACAGTCCATTCTGCTCTTTCTGCAGAAGGATGATTGGATGTGTTCAGTAGATCTTCAGGGTGTGTATTACCACATCAAGAGGACAGATGCTCCAGAAGGTTCCTCCGCTTCCGGGTGGGAGCCATCACTTTCAGTTCAGGATATTTCCTCTTGGAATCCTCACAGCCCCCATGGTGTTTACCAAAGTGATGGCCGTAGTTGCAGCTCACCTGAGACTGCTCAGATTCCGCATGTTTCCTTATTTGGATGATTGGCTCCTCACTGCTCCCACCAAGCATTGACTTCTTAAGGCCAGAGATTTTTTCCTTCACACAGCCTCGACCTTGGGCATAATTATCAATCTTTTCAAAGTCCAAAATGGATCTGGTCCAGGTCATCGACTTCATAGGCGCCCGACTAGACATAGTACAATGTATGGCCTTCCTTCCCCTGGACAGGATTCAGTTCCTTGAACTACATGTAATTCAGATCCTCCCCTCCACTTTTCTCATTCTCAGAGCATTGGGATCAGTGACTGCTACTATAACTCCTCTTCCAGTGGCTCGTCTTCACATGAAGGTACTTCATTGGTCCCTGGCGGTGCAGTGGTCTTTTCTCGAACTGCCCATGAACTATCTCATAAGACTGTCTTGAGTCTGTGAGGAGTCCCTCCTATGGTGGCTTAGATCTCAGGATCTTTATGTTGGACAGCCGTTCATTCTTCCTCTTCCCAAGGCCACGGTGACCATGGATGCCTCTCAGCTCAGGTGGGGGTGGGAAGCATTGGCTGAGTTGCACGGTCCAAGGCACATGGTTCTCCCTGGAAACCAATTTGAATATAAATGGGCTGGAGATGACAGTGGTCCTTGTAGCGTTGCAAGCTCTTCATGCCTCTCTTCCCATGTGGACAGTTGCCATCCATAGAGACAATACATTTGTTATCTGGTACATCAACAAGCATGGAGGAACCAAGACTTATCCCCTATGTTGAGAAGACATGAGATTGTGGGAATGGGCGATTTCTTCCAACTGCTTTCCTAGTGGTAACAAACATTCTGGGGGAAGTCAGACATTCTGGCGAATGGGGTCAACCTTTCTGCAATCTCTTCGCCTCTCCTTCCAATACCAAGTGCATTGAGTACTTCACCCTGATCCCCCCTCCTGGGGAGTCCTTCAGAGATGTTCTGATCCATGTGTGGCCCCCGGTCTACTTTATGCCTACCTGATACCCAAATTCCTCCAGAAAGCTCAGAGGTTGAAGTGCAAAGTCATATTCATTGCCCCTTTATGGCATCAACAAGTTTGGTTCCCCTTCCTGTGGTCAGTCCAAAATGGATTCCTGCAAGTAAGGCATCTGCAAGGTCCCAAAATACCAACATGAACCAAAAAATAACCAGCAGATAGTGGAAGCCATAAAAGTATATATTAATACACGGGTCAAAACATCAGTATACAAAAATTACAAACCGGTTTCGGCTTAAAATTCATTAAGCCTTCATCAGTGTAAAGATGCAGTAAAAAAGCACACATTTATATACTGTCACTAGCCAATAAACCAACTACAGGTGTTCATTTAATCCTGGGGCAAAAAGCCTTCCCAATTTAATGATCCATTTTCTCTGTTTGGCATTCAGTAACTCGTGCCATCCAGATTTTGTTATGTTTCGTACCCAAAATTTTGTCAGTAATTATAAAATGAAGAGGCTGTTTGGTGGACTTCAGTATGTTTATATAGAGCGTTTGTATGTTTCCTGTTTTTAATTCACTGATATGTTCTGAAATTCTGTATTTAAGTGCTCTAGACGTTTGACCCACATAAAAAGTTGAGCACTGACAAGTGGCCAAATATATAATCCAATCTGAACTGCAGTTCACGAAGAAGGAAATGTCATAAACTGTACTTGTGTTTAGTAATGAAGCTGTTGGTTTTTAATAATCTACTACAATGCGTACAATTTCCACATGGGGAACATCCTGTAGCAATTTGTCCCTGAGTGGTACTCTGCAGTTTCACCTTAGGTTGATATCCTCCTTGTTTATAATGGCTAAAGAGGGATGCCAAGTTCCTGCCATTCCTAAAGGAAAATAGGCAATCTGCTCCCAATAATTCCGAGAGCCTATTATCTGCCTTAAGGATGTTCCAATTGGATTTCAGTAAGTGCCCCTACATTTCTTCCATAAGTAGTCACTAATCTAGGATAACCAGTAGTTCTACCTTGTATATCGTGATATTGTAAAACTCCTGCCCTACCCATACTATTGACAGCATTCCTGGTCTGCATGATATGTCCTGGTTTATAGCTCCTCTCCCTGAATCTCTTGGTCAAGTCATCCCTGTAATGCATATAGGTATCGTCCTGTGAGCATATTCGTTTCACCCTCATATATTGTGATTTAGGAATATTTCTACATAATTGAGGGGGATGAAAGCTGGAGGCATGGAGAAGGGAATTATACTTAGGGAATTTACGGTAGACTTCAGTTGTCAGAGTATTATCTGAAGCCCTGCTTACCATTACATCCAAAAAAACTGATATTATTTTTATGGTAGTTCACCGTAAATTCAATTCCCCATTTGTTTTCATTTAAGTATTCCACAAACTCCATCAGATCTTCCTTATCCGATCTCCATACCATCCAGCAGTCATCCAAATATCTTTTCCAGATATCTGTTTGATCAAGGTACAGTTTATGGCAACAGTCATGTATAATCTGCTCTTCTATATATGCCATAAATATATCTGCATATATAGGAACAAATGACGCCCCCATAAGCTGTACCCTTGATTTGTAGATAGCAAATGTTGGGATAGAAAAAGACATTCTTCGTTAAAACATGCTCAGTCAGGCCCAGAAGCAGTGTATTGAAACCAGGTGGATAGAATTCTGACCTGTTTAAACAATATTCCAACGCCTGGATACTAGCCCATTGAGGGATATTAGTATAAAAGGCTTTGACTTCCAGGGTACAGAGTATCCATTCATCCTCCATCTGCATCTCAGAGGTGACCTGCAAGAATTCAGTTGTATCTTTCAGATGGGCTCTCACCCATTTTAGTAAAGGTTTTAGATACTTAGTGAGATACTGGGAGAGGGGCTCGGTCATAGAACCTCTACTGAACACTGTTGGCCGGCCAGGGGGGTTATGCAAGTTCTTGTGTATTTTAGGTAGAAAGTACACTTATTGATTGTTAGGATCAAGAATAGTGATTTTTTTTTTATATTGTCAGTGATAATTCCTTCTTCAACAACCAGTGATAAAAAAAATCATCTATTTGTTTTTGAAACTGTTTTGTAGGGTTATATGTCAGTCGCACATATCTATTATCAGCAAACTGATTTTTGGCCTCCATATCATACTGCTCCCAGTTTTGCACCACCACAGCTCCACCTTTATCAGCTCTCAAGATAACTATCTCGTGATTGTCAGCTAGCTCAGAAATAATATTCATCTCCTGTGTGGTTACATTACTTGCTTTGATGTGACTATTCCTAGAATTGAAGTGGAGGTCCCTAAGTGTAGAGTTTTGAAATGCTTGAACACTTGGGTGCATTGGGGGGTGAAAATGTAGATTTGTGATATCTAAACTGATCATGAACATCAGTATGACCTTTATTGTAGAAGAACAGTTTTAAATTGTGTCTTACAGAACTCAACTACATCTGACAAAATAATCTTCAGAAACAAAACCACCAGGTATATATGAAAGACCTTTATTCAAGATACTTATTTCCAAGGAGGAGAGGGGGTAAGATGAAATATTCAGTACATTTTCTACTGGTGTTTCTGTACAAACTTCCATAATAGTCCCTCCATATTCACTACGCTTTCTATGTTTTCTACCCCCCCCTCCTCCTTTTTGGTTTGTATCTTCCGAATTACTGGAATTCCTCCTCTTTTGTGCTGGTGAGCCTGTGGATACCATAGTTTCAACCTCATACCCAGAAGAGGGATCATCCCCTGATGTATCAGATGCTTTTTTAAGTATTGATCTAGTTTGTTTCCTTTTTACCAGGTTCCTATATGATTGTGAAAACCTAACATGCTTACTACTGTCCCTAGAAAAAGGGTCCCCCTGTTCATAGTTTGTAACATCCCTAAGGAATTATTTCTTTTTTTCTTGCTTTGAGTTGTGTTTCCAAATTAGGCAGCTCAGTGCTTAGTTTCTTAAGGCATAGAGAGTAAGTGGGCTGTCCCTCAAATTCCTTAGCTTGTTTGCTTAACTTAGTGATGGCAACAATTTCTGTATCTATAGTTCTGTCATGAAAACCCATCAGTATCTCCACAAAGTGCATTGTAGTTTTTTGCTGTGCCTCCTTACATTGCTGAAGTAGGGCCTGGTCAGTATTACTCACCATTGGTTGGGTTCTAACTCGCAAGCCTCTGGGTGTTACCCCTTTGACTGTATAGGCTTTGAACAATTTGTAATGCCATACATTGTTCCTGAGGGAATGCATATGTTTAGTTAAAGTGGCAAACACAGCCTCACATGTATCACTCCTATTGACCGGTGTGGCCCCATTATCTAAATTAGAATCCATCCCAATGACAAAAATTGCCAAGTCCCTTAATCAAATTTGAAATCTCCATAATGAATGAGCATCAAAAGAAAAATATAATGTGTACCCAGATTTGACAATATAGTGGACAATATCAACCCCTGGTGACTTGCCAGGACAATGTCAGCCTAGGCTTACTACTTAGATCCAATCCTGTATTTTCTAAGGATCATAAATCATCCATACAGATATATAGCAACAGTTCCTAAATAGTCCCGCTGAGTCCTAATTCCTCTCTACCAGTGTTGAGTCCACTGTAACTCACATCCATGTGATCAAATCATATAATCGTTGCTCATAGTGATCCTCCTTTCAAAATGGACATCAAACCCCCCCCCCCGCATTCAAATATAATGCAGAAATAATAATTTGTTAAACTTAGCACTAGTAGGCAGATGGATAGCCTAGGTATAGAGCCAGACCTGTCAAGGGAATTAATCCCATGTGGGTGAACTGATAGCCAATAGATGAATCAGCTACAGTAACGACTAATTAGTCTCTAGTGATTATAATAGTAATAGTTTACTCAAAAACTCTATATATGGATCCCAGCATCCACAAAAGTGCAAAGAATTGAGAAATAGTGTGAATACAACTCATATGGAGCCTGTCGACTAGGAATACATTGGGTGTCTAGCCATATATCTTGATATGCATTAGTAGTTAGATGACCCCTTTAATATTAATAATCGTGAATTATAATCCTACTCCTATAATACATATAAAAAGATTTCACCATCTGCTATTTGAATCTGTTGGGATACCTAATAGCAAGGTACAGATTACCTGTCTTGGTTGATAACCCATCAACATATGGTCCTCTTGTGTATTAATTTCCAATCATTTAGATATTCAAAAAAATTAGACATTTTAGTTATTTTGTCTTGGATCTTAACTGTCATCATTCTACATATCCTTCCCCACAAGTATGATTTAGTTGTCCAAATATTAGTCCCAGTATCAATATTGGTCCACATTACATACTAATCTAAGTATTGTAACTAGAATGCTTAGTTCAAAACTTTTAATATGAAAATTAAAATATTGACCATCGCCTCCTACCCTGCCGGGCATATATAATTCAATCCACTAGTCAAATTTCAAATGTCCCCAAATCCAAAAAAAATGTTTCTTACTTGTTAGGTGGACAGTATAACGTATAACAAAGTAGGGAAATCTCCACCCGTTTTAACTGTTAATTTCCTTATATTTGTACCAATTCAAAGAAAGGCACTTGTTAAATAGACAGCTCATAATTATAATTTTACTAGAACTGCTGATAGGACTCCGTGATAAATGGACACCCTACATCATTCAGTAGAATATGCCAACAAGTGCTCAATGTAATGAAGAACAGATGGAGAATAATCCCTTCCCCATTCAGATATACAGAATACATCCAATAGCTCAAAATATAGATGCTAACATGTCAGGGATGGTGTATCAATATTGATATTTAATATATAACACATCACAGTATAGAGATGCCTATATATATATATATATATATATATATATATACTAAGGCTGCTGTTCAAATATAATACATACATAAGACCAAAACAGTCTACTTTAAGGCAAAGCATAAATGTTACCATTACAAAAGGGCCTTAACTTAGCCCTATAGTATTTCCTTACACACGCACATGAAGTCCACAATATATAACAGATACATATATATATATATATATATATATATATATATATATATCTCCGAATAGATAGTCAATACAGTAGGTCCATCCCAATACTCATGACATTACTTTGTCAAGTAATAATAGTCCAGTCCATGTGAGACTTTACTGTGCAAAAAGAAAACAGACCGCTTAGCTTTTAAATACGGCACACCCATTAAAATGGCATAGAAAATAACGCACCATAAATTTTCAGGCCAGTGAAATAGAAAATGCTATATATCCAATCTGGTACATGTTATGTTCCTCTAACACTACTGATAATCCCAAACTAATGAGACTTTACTGTTCCAACGTAAGAAATATAGCATCCAAATACAGCGCACCCATAAATAGGCGTCTGTTATAATCTTCCCTTGGTTATCAAATGAGCTGAAATAACGACTGCGTAATATGAAAAAAAACAAATCCTATGATAGAGTACCCAGAAGTATGTATACGCCAAACTGTGGCTAAACAAACTGCAAGTTGCACATACCCAATTGGTATATCATATGGACCCTGTACAATTTTAATATTAGCTGACTCCGTACTTATGTATTCATTGTGTATTAATTCAACAATGTACTTCCAAAAGTAGAAATTCCATCAGATGTAATAAGAGATGTTAATATACCCATACAAAAAAACTGTAGATAGTTATCCTAAAACAAATAAACTGTAATCATGACAAATATTATTACATAGGCAAATAGTTCCAGTGAAAATGTCTCATCAACAGCAGACAGAATAATATCCCATTGTTCATGAAAGAATTTTTGGCCGATTATTGATTCACGACTTAGAAAAAGTAAAGCAGCAATCCAGCCGACACTTGCACCCAGTTTTTCAAGCACACCCGAACAAAAGTACACTGTTAATGAACACAATTGAAGTTCTTCAAATCACTCTTTGCTTTTTGAAATACTGTCCCATGGTTAGCAGGCTCGACTGTTTGAAGGCAACCTTACTGATGATATGATACACGCCATAAAAAGAGTAAAGCAGCAGTCCAGCCAACACTTACATTTTGTTTTCCAAGCACAGAAGAATCGAAAATAAACTGTTAATAGACATAGTTAATGTTCTAAAAGTCACCCTTTGCTGTTCGAAGCACTATTCCGTAGTTGGCAGGCTCAGCAGTTTTAAAGCACCATAATTGTTGCTACGATATAGTTCACATACATTATACTTTTGGAGTAATACACGCACAACAGTCACTAGTACTCCACTTCAAAAGATTATACATTTTGGAGAGTAACAGGAACTGAACAGATGTTACCCTTTAGCTGGCTCATGTAAATGACTCAGTGATGAGTTGTATTAAGCCCCAACACAGAGCAAATGGCGGCTTCTTACAGCTGTACGTCTTAACATTCTGAAGAATCCCCAGATAAGCAATCCAAATGAAAGAAAATAAATCAGGTGAACTTCTTATTCCTTCTTCCTTCAAAAGTGGTATCTGACAAGTGACCAAATACATAACCCAATCTGAACTGCAGTTCGTGAAGAAGGAAATGTCATAAACTATACTTGTGTTTTTACTAGTGAAGCTGTTGGTTTTTAATAATCTGCTACAATGCGTACAATGTCCACATGGGTAACATCCTGTAGCAATTTGTCCCTGAATGGTACTCTGCAGTTTCACCTTAGGTTGATATCCTCCTTGTTTATAATGGTTAAAGAGGGATGCCAAGATGTCCTTCAAGGATGCATCTACAGTCCTTACAAATGGGTTGTCCTGTCGTCAGGCAGCCCTTCGGTCGGCCGGATTCCAAAGTCTGGGTCTGGCCTCGGCTGGTGTCGCACTTCACCCGACGTCATAGCTGCAGTTCTTCGGGTACAAAGGCATCAGCCGACGCCATTTTCCTCAGTCTTTCTTGCCGCGTGGCGCCCGAAGCAGAAGCTGTTCGCAAGTGCCGGTCGGTCAGAACCAGAGATTACTACTACCGAATACTTCTACTACTACCGAAGACTTCTAAAAAGCTAAGTACCCCGTTGGGGACTCTTTCTTGCCTCAGCCGATGTCAGAAAAAGTGAATAACTGTTTAACTTGTGGGAAACAAATACCTCATAAAGATTTCCACTCTTACTGCTTACCTTGTTTAGGCCCAGACCACGACGTAGCAGCTTGTCTAGCCTGTGCTTCTTTTAACCGACGGACGCTTAGACGTCGGTCGGAATTTGCTGAGGAGTTTTTCGGCTCCGCTTTTGCTTACATTATGCCGTCGGATCCTCCGACTACGCAAATTTCTAAAAAGCGCAAGGAAAAGGACCGACACTCGTGGTCTGCGGTTTCGGCCAAGAAAAGTCCTGCAAGCCTTGGGTTTCATGGCATCCTGCATAATATTGGTTCCACATGCCAGACTGCATATGAGAAAGTTACAGTGGTACCTAAGGAATTTATGGTCTCAGCACAAGCACAGCCTAGAAACCCAAATTCCAATAATCCCATGCCTGAAGCAAGAATTCAAATGGTGGGCTCAGGCCTGTCAATCAAACGAAGGACTGCCCTTCCACAGCACTCAACCAAGCCAGACCATCACAACGGACGCCTCAGACCTCTGTTGGGGGGCGCACATGCTGGACAAGTGCATACAAGGCTTATGGACTCAAGACCAGCTGCACCTACACATAAATCAAAAGGAAATGCTGGCAGTAAAACTTGCAATTCAGACATTCAGACCATTTCTTCGACAAGGTCAACTGTTGATAAGGACAGAACACCACAGTTATGTGGTACATCAACAAACAGGGAGGCACACATTCGTACCCTCTATGCCGGATGGCAATGGACCTCTGGAATGTGGCCCTGAGCTTCAACATTCAGTTACAAGCAATTTTTGTGCCAGGAAAAGAAAACATACTAGCAGACATACTAAGCAGAACTACCACGGATGCCCACGAATGGATGCTGCATCCGGACATATTCAAAACCATTACAAGAAAATGGGGACTACTAGAAATAGACTTATTTGCATCCCCACGCAATCACCAACTGAAGAAATTCTGCACAAGGACGTACCACCCACTTGCTTGGAAAGTGGACTCCCTATCTTTCAGTTGGAAAAACCTGACAGCATATGCATTCCCACCACTTCCTTTGATGCACAAGGTGCTATTGAAGATCAAAGACCGTCCAAGGATCATCCTGATAGCTCCAGACTGGCCAAGGCAACATTGGTACCCATTACTGAGGAGCATGTCTCGGGAACAAATATGGCCTCTACCCCTGGTTCCCTTACTGTTAACACAGAACAACTACAGCACCCTGCATCCAAACCTGAAAACACTGCAGCTGACTGCCTGGAACATTGCATAAGACCAAATAACCCAAGTTTATCCCAAAGGGTTAAAGACATTATCTTGGAGGCTCGCAGACCCTCAACAAGAAAAAATTATTCAGCAAAATGGAAAAGATATCACATTTGGAGTACTGCAAAAGGAGAAAATGTGTCACTGGTAAACATAGCCAACATCCTGGAATACTTGGCAGAGCTCTTCCACAACGGCCTGTCCTATTCTTCCATTAAGATTCATGCATCAGCTATTTCAGCAGAATACAACTTGGATCCTCCAGTCTTCTCACATCCTCTGCTCAGGCAGTTTCTGAGAGGAATTAAAAATGTAAAACCACCTAGGAAGCCACCATTGCCAGCATGGGACTTGAACTTTGTGCTAGAAAAGTTGACACTCCCTCCTTTCGAACCAGCAGCAACAGCAGAATTACAATACTTATCATGGAAAACTGCTTTCCTGCTTGCAATCACTTCAGCAAGAAGGGTATCTGAGCTACAGGCATTAATGGCAGTACAGCCCTTCCTGATCTACCATCAAGATAGTGTCCATGAGAACAAATCCTACTTTTATGCCAAAGGTGGTCTCCAGGGTATCTTTAAACCAGGCTATCCACTTACCTACATTCTTCCCCAACCCACAGAACAGGGGAGAAAGACTGTTGCATACCTTGGATGTACATAGACAATTACGTTACTACCTGGACAGGACCAAGGGCAATAGAAAAACTGACCAGCTACTGGTAGCATATGCAACAGGAATGGAAGGAAAAGCAATTTCAAAACAGACAATCTCTAAGTGGATAGGAAATTGCATTAGATTTTGTTACTCCTACCATGGGCAGAAAACTCCAGAAAACATCAGGCCTCACTCTACAAGGGCTACAGCCACTACCACAGCTTTTCTACGAGGAGTGGCTACCAAAGACATTTTAGAGGCTGCTACTTGGAGCTCCGTGCATACATTTGCCAAGCATTATAATTTACCTTTATACTCCAGATCCCGAGCAGGTTTTGCCACTGCTGTTTTGCAAGGGATCTTAACTACACCATAATCTTATTTCTCCTCCTCCCCCCAGTTTGGCTATGGTATTCTACCCATTTGTATGGACTGAAGATGCATCCTTGAAGGACATAGTACAGTTTTGTACCTACCATAAATGTAGATGTCCGATAGGCATGCATCTGCAGTCAGGATTACCCACCCTCCTTCCCCTCTGTGGTACTCCTAGGGTATTTGCCCATCTTGTAGCTAGCTGGGGGAATCTATTATGGTGTATTTGTTTGCATATATGTACATACATGCTTATTTTTTGTTTGCTCTCTACTATTTGGAACCATTTGCATTTATCCAAATTTAGCCTTCCTAGAGGGCACCTGGCATCTGGGGCAAGAAACACTGAGGAAAATGGCGTCGGCTGATGCCTTTATACCCGAAGAACTGCAGCTATGACGTCGGGTGAAGTGCGACACCAGCCGAGGCCAGACCCAGACTTTGGAATCCGGCCGACCGAAGGGCTGCCTGACGACAGGACAACCCATTTGTAAGGACTGCAGATGCATGCCTATCGGACATCTACATTTATGGTAGGTACAAAACTGTACTTTCCTGCCATTCCTAAAGGAAAATAGGCAATCTGCTCCCAATAATTCCGAGATCCTATTATCTGTCTTAAGGATGTTCTAATTGGATTGTACACTTTCAAAAAGTGCCCCTACATTTCTTCCATAAGTAGTCACTAATCTAGGATAACCAGTACTTCTACCTTGTTTATCATGATATTGTAAAAGTGTGGTCTCAACCTTGTGTATCCTCCTTGGACTGTCAATCTCTTTCCAGGTCTTCTGTCCCATCCTTCGGGCTACCCACATCCAGATGTACTCAGCCTGAAGCTAGCAACTTGGCTGCCCCACTTTCTTCAATGGCTAGAGCTCCTGGGCTATCCTCCTATTTTTTGATTGCAGGTCATAAGGCCTCTACCAGGAAAATTTATTCTAGGAAATGGAAGAGATTTTCTATCTTGGCGCAGCAGCACCAGTTAGATCCTTTCCACGGCTCCTGCTCTCGCTATTCTGGATTTCTTAGCTCACATTTTTAACAGTGGAGCTAGCTTTTCTACAGTCAAGGTACAGCTGGCAGCCATCTCGAATTTTCATATTGGTAAAGATTCTACATCTTTAGCATCTGCAAAAATATGTATGGCATTTTTAATGGGTACTTTGCTACTTCGGCCTCCGGTCAAGGATCCTCCTCTTCCTTGGGACCTCACTTTAGTGTTACAAGCCCCAGTTTCTGCCACCTTTGAACCTGCTGCCATAGTTGATTTACAAATTTTGTCTTAGAAGACAGCCTTCTTAGTGGCTATCACCTCTGCTAAGAAAGTTTCTGAACTACAAGCCTTGTCCATTAAACCTCCTTATCATATCTTCTTCAAGGACAGAATGACTCTTCACACTTATCCTTCCTTTATTCCAAGGTTGCTTCAGAGGCTATCATTAATCAAGTTATTAATCTCCCAGTCTTTTCCCCTAATTTCCAAAACAAGGAAGAATACAAGCTCCATCTACTTGATGTACACATACAGCTATGCTTTTACTTGGATATGACAAAAAACATCAGAAAATCAGACCAACTTTTTGCCTCCTTTACTAACGCCTGGATTAGGAAGACCAATCACTAAAGTGACTTTAGCCAATTGAATTGCAAAGTGTATTGCATTGGCGTATTCAAATAAAGGAATTCCTGTACCAACTCAAATCAAGACCCATTCCACTAGGTCTGTGTCCACCTCTGCAGCTTTTTGGTCCAGAGTTCCAATTGATGACATTTGTTCAGCAGCTACTGGGTCTTCCTCTTGTACCTTCATGTCCCATTATAAACTGGATGTCTGTTCCAGGAGCAGAGCCTCCTTTCGCTCTGCAGTGCTCCAGAATATCCTTCCATGAATGCCACCCAGGGGTTATGTAGCTGGAGACCCTGTCCCAGAGGTTGATGACCAAATGAGGACAACTTCAAATTAAAAAAAGTTTTGTTCTTATCATAACATTCCAACTGAGTTGTTGCTTCATTTGTCTTCAACCTTTCCACCCCTCCTTCTCCCTTTCTCAATTCCTGGGAGGACTTGGCAGAGGTACACTCAGGTTTCTCCCACTTCCTGTATCACTCGCGCTCCTGGTGTACTCTTCTGTATTATGTGGCTGATGCTTGCTTGTGCTTAGGGAATGTGTTTTTCTTAGCAGCAGCAAATTTGATCTGAGGGGTGGAGGGAGAATGGGGCATTATGGTTAGGATAGGAGGAGCTCAGTTTTCGTTTCCAAGGCTGGAGTATACTACCGAGTTGGATCCTTTGTCAGATCCGAGACCTCATATGTTCCACAGGTTGAAGACCAATGAAGCAACAACTCGGATGGAACGTTATGGTAATAACATAAATGTTTTTTTTTTTCATGTTGGTTTGAATTGATTTGTTGACATTCATGTGTGCATTGCAGTATCTTGTGAGTATGTTGTGATGCTTTTCCCTTCTCATTCATATTTTTGGACAGTAATTTAATAAAAATCTTCACAAACATTTTTTTAAGGCATAGCTCTATAAATTTAGTGTATCCCCTGGTGACTTTACCTCAGGAATCTTGAGGTGCATCTGTTGATTTCAGTGGATGTATCTCTGCACATATGTTGTGCTGCATTTGTTAGTCTGTGGATGCACCTAATCCCTGTGCTTGGATTACTGACTTTAAAGTTCACTATTTATCCTTAGTGGATAAAACACAATTTTTATTTTAACCAAAATGAAAGCACCCAGTCAACAACGAAAAGGTTCAAAGCGAAGGTTGGAATTATAACAAAGAACAAAGGTCCACACAATAGAGCAATGTTTGTAAACAAAATTGGTCAATCACCTTTCAGTCATGAAGTCTTCAGCATTTTAAAAATCCTTAAATCAGAAACCAGACTCTCTAAATCTATTGTTTACCTGGAAAGTAATGAATCTGTAAATCTCCGCAGTTTCAACTTCACAGCATTGCTCTTGTAGAGTTAATTCTATAAGACCATAGAACTTCATCCCAGGTGGGTATCCCCTGACAGGCTATATAGAGTCAAGTGATGATTGAAACGTTACTTGAATCCTGAGTCTGGAACTTTTTTATTCACTAGTTATAATGGACTGACCGTTCTTCTATTTGTCCCTTTCTTTTTTGACTTGGTTAATTTTTATTTTAAACTATAGCATTGTTTGAATACATGTGTTGAAGGAACGGAAATGCTCGGTACTTTTTGCAACCACATGCCTTGGTACAAAGTTATGACTTCTATATCAACACATCAGGCAACTAAACTTCCCAGGTTGATTTCTTTTTCTAAGAATTTCTCATCCACACTAGGCAGAACAAGCCAGATGACTGCTGCAGTTGCTGGAAGCTTTTTACTGCTTGTGTTATAAATAAGCATGCAATTGCATGCTCTATGGAGAAGATGCTGGTGTTTATTAAGCATGGGTGGCAGCAAATTGTAATGTGAACACAATAAAGCATTTTATGTTAGCAGAGTTATCTATCTTGGTACCGTTCTATAGTTTGTAGTCCCATGCAGCTTTGCAAATAATAAAAGTAAACATACGTTGGTAAGCATTTGCCTTCAGTGGCTTACTACTGTGGTAATTAACACAGAATATCCAAGTGGTTTACTACAAAGTGCTATTGCTTCAGAAGAGGAATGGCAGGTCTCTTGCTGAATGTTTGAGAAAATACTGATATTTTATTAAATGCTGATATAATAGAAAACAGCCTTGATAACCATCAGATGTGAGAGTGTTCAATCTCGCCGCTTGTTCTTACACATGGGGTGTCGGCCGCTTAGCAAAGCTTTGCATGCAGAAGAAGCTCGAGACCAACCTACATCCCACAATCCCCTCTGCCTTTACCTCAGATCTAGTTTGCCGCTGCAACCGATCGCATCGTTTCTGAAGAGCTCTGACCAACTGGGAAGATAAGCTAACTTTTTTTCTTAAAAAATTTTCTTGAAAATTTTTAGGATTCTTGACACATATATTTAGTGTGTGTGTGTGTGTGTGAGATCTGGTCATCCTTTTTCTGTTATATATAGTTTATATATATATATATATATATATATATATATATATATATATATATATATATATATATATATATATATAGTTTAGTTTTACCTTAGGGCCTACCCCACCTACTACTAAACTTAGAATTTGATACTTGCAATATTATTGCTGTGACTTACTAACCTATTTTGACAAATCCTCGAAGGAGTCTGTGTTTTGTGGTAGTGTACAGTACTTTTCTTACAGAATGTCTGAGAAAGCTGTCAGGATTTAAGAGGTGTCAGTGTGGGCAGAAGATGTCTCACCGACAACCATAGCTCCTGTGTCTACGGTCTTGGCCCTCTCCATCTACAGGAAGACTGTTCTATTTGTCATTCCTTTAGTGGAAGGGTCATGACAGATAGGCGCAGGAAGCTTATGGACAGAGGTCTTTTGAAGCCTGCCTTCCAGGAAGCTCTTGACAAGTCAGACCAGGCTTCTAAATCCTCGAAGGAGTCAAAGACATCGGAGCCCATGTCATCGGCTCAGAGTTCTTCGTTTAAGGTTCGTTCACCGGTTCCACAGACTTCGGGGCCGAGTGTCGAACTTCTGTCTGTCACCGAGCCTAGAGTCTTGGAACCGGTGATGGAGCTTCCACCTCCTGCTCTGTTGAGGTCGGCACCGTCCTCTATTCCTTCGACTCGATCTTCCAGGTCCATCTCCGACACCGACGTAGATCGTGTGGTGCAGAAGTTAATGGAGAACACGGCCCTGTCCAAACTCATTGCAGTCTCCTCTCAATTGGTGTCAAGTCTCGAAGGACTTCCTTTATCTCCATCTGATCCTCCTCCGAGGCCTACTCAGCCTTCGGAGCCAGGAGACTTTGATCTGATGATAGTGGAGCCCTTGGTGCCAGAACCGTCCCTTTCTCGGTCGGCACCATTGACCTCGACTCCGTCGGAACCATTACCGGACTCGCGGAGCCGACGATCTATCCTTGGTTCCGGGACCGAGAGTCTAACTGATGTTTCGGTGCTGACTCTCCCCCTTGGCGCCTCGGCACGGATCACTTCGGCTCCGTCCTCGGGGTCGATGCCCTTGGCTTCCGCGTCGGAGATACCTCCGCGTTCTTCGGAACCGGGGGATTCCTCGGCTCAGGGTCCAGGGGCCTTCCACCTTATGAGGGAAGGTATTGTCTTCTCAGACAACCACTTCAGCAGAAACAACTTCTCCCTCCCATAAAGGTCCGTTGTCTTCTTCTGCACCCACAACTACACAAAAGCGTCGAGCACCAGTGTCTCAGCCACTCCCAGAGGGAGCCCCTTCTTCCTCGGAGGCTTCATCGGATGCCCCCCCCCCGATGACGTTCCGAGGAAAAGATTGTGCAAGAGGAGGCACTTAGATTCTCCACAAGAATCCTTAACATCGGATACTGACTTGGATGAGTCAGAGGGGTCCCCAAAATCACCTTCGGAGGATGTCTCCTTTTCTGACATCCTGGAGATCCTGAAACAGAGAGGTGATTGGCATGCCCTACCCCCTTCTGAGGATGAGTCTGTTCTGCTGAAGGCATTTGGTGCTCGCCCTTCTTCCTCCTGGGTCACTCCGCCCTTCGAGTTAATGGAATTAATTGCTCGAAGGGCGTGGGAGGCACCTGACACAGTGGAGCCAGTTCCCAGAAGCCTAACAGTATATAACTCCCCCTCAGGATAAGTCATACCTCACTAAGGGAGTTCCAGTGGACGCTATGGTGGTGGCAGCTGCCACGAAAAAGGAGATGTCCGAATCTTCCTCGTCTGTTCATCCTCCTAACAGACACTCTAGGACCATGGACAGATATGGGAAGCGCATTTTCAGCTCAGCGACTTTTTCCATGCGATCGCTGAACTACTTGACACACTTCACAAGATTACAGAGGGATCTAGTCAAAGAGTTGGGAGATACCCTCCAGGGTAGTACAGATGCTGCTGTCTCAGATAAGGTTACAGCACAGCTCAATACCCTTACATCTATTGTGAACTCGTCCATGAGGTTCATCTCGTATGCGGCCGAAGGGTCGAGTAGGGCCGCAGCTTCAGCGATTGCTCTTCATAGACCATCCTGGATGCGCCTCTGCTCCTTTGCGGAAGCCTTCAAGTCTTCCTTTACTAACGCCCCTTTTGATGGTGCCACTCTTTTTGGCCCCAAAGTAAGAGACCCTGACCCGGTGTGAGCAGGAGGGAAAGACTCTGTCTGCTGTCTGAGTCCGTTTTTCCACCCCATCCAGACCGTACCCCAAGGGGCAACGAAGTGGAAAGATGTGGTTTCGTAAACCCCAGGGTTCTTTCCCAGGCACACAGGGTGATGCCCCCTCCAGAGGCAGGGGGGGGGCAGAAGTGGAAGATGCCGCCCTGGCAGCAGAGGGGGTCCGCAGAACCAAGGCGACAGGGATACCATCCCTGGGAAGCCTTTCCAGCACTCCTGAGAGGAGGCCCGACTGTCCTGCTCTGGAGGCAGTCGGGGGACACTTAGCTTTATACCCTCAGGCCTGGCAAAACCTTACTTCAGACAAATGGGCATTATTACCAGAGGTTACAAAATTCCTTTTCTATTCCCCCAGTTACCACAAAAAAGATTCCCAGATGTA
This sequence comes from Protopterus annectens, assembly GCF_019279795.1. Lineage (NCBI taxonomy): Eukaryota > Metazoa > Chordata > Ceratodontiformes > Protopteridae > Protopterus > Protopterus annectens. The sequence continues at coordinate 827,127,627 of NC_056741.1, read as the reverse complement.
CCACCCCATCTGCGAGAACCTGCAGCTATAGAAATATCAAAGCTGCTAGAAAAAAGAGTCATCCAACCAGTCCCGGCAGACCAAAGAGGATCTGGAACTTATTCAAGGTTCTTTTTAGTTCCAAAAAAGACAGGGGACTGGGGGCCAATTCTGGACCTAAGCAATCTAAATACTTATGTGAAGAAAGAAAAGTTCCAGATGGTCACGCTTCAATCGATCCTTCCATTCTTACAGAAGGACGACTGGATGTGCTCAATAGATCTCAGGGACGCCTACTACCACATCAAAATGGCCAGAGCGTCCAGAGATCACCTGCGCTTTCGGCTGGGAGCCAGCCACTTTCAGTTTCGGGCCCTGCCTTTTGGTCTAACCTCAGCCCCCAGGGTTTTCACCAAATGCATGGCAGTGGTAGCGTCTCACTTGAGACGCCTAGGATTCCGGGTATTTCCGTATCTGGATGACTGGCTCCTTTCTGCCACCACCGAGCGTCAACTGATACAGGCCAGGGACTACACACTCAGCCTTTGTGTTCAGCTAGGGATTTCGATAAATTTCGAAAAATCTGCGTTACAGCCCTCGCAGCATATTTCATCTATAGGGGCAGATCTAGATACCCGTTCTTTGCTACTGAAACTCCCTTCCGCAAGAATAGCTTCCCTACAAGAACACGTTTCTCTCCTCCTATTGTCCAAAAAATCTCCAGCCAAACTAGTCCTGAAAGTCTTGGGACTCATGTCAGCTTCCCTCATTGCAGTTCCCATGGGGAGGCTACACATGAGAGTTCTCCAATGGCTGCTGTTCGCACAGTGGTCGTTCCAACAGTTACCACTGACACACGAGATTCACATTACGAACACCTGCAAAGCACACCTGTCCTGGTGGTTACAGAGTCTCAGTTTCATCAGCGGCCGACCGTTTGTGTTACCCACACCGTCGGCCACAGTGACCACGGACGCTTCCCTGATAGGGTGGGGGGGCATCTTTCAGGGACAGACAGTCCAAGGCGAATGGGCCAGTTTAGAGTACAACCTGCACATCAATGTTCTAGAGATGAGGGCAGTGTTTCTAGCGTTGCAACACTTCTCCCCCCTTCTACCTCTAGGGACCATTGCAGTTCAGACGGACAACATGTCCGTAGTCTGGTACATAAACAAACAAGGAGGAACCAAATCTTACCAGTTGTGCAGAGAAGCCATGAGAATTTGGCAATGGGCAGAATCCACGGGTCGCTTTCTGATAGCAACACACATCCCGGGGTTATCCAGCGTCATAGCGGACAGGTTGAGCAGAGCCATCCTGTTACCTCACGAGTGGTCCCTCAACCAGATAGTGGCGGAAAGAATCTTCCGCAAGTGGGGCCAGCCTTGCTGCGATCTATTTGCGTCTCCAATGAACACCAAATGCAGAAGCTACTTTGCCCTGTTACCCCCTCCAGGGGATGTCCCCAGGGACGCTCTGATTCATGATTGGCCCCCGGGTCTCTTGTATGCTTTCCCCCCTATACCTCTGATACACAGATTTCTTCAGAAAGCCAAGGACCAGGAGAGGACTATAATTCTCATTGCCCCATTCTGGCCTCGACAGATTTGGTTTCCCTTTCTTCAAACTCACCACATGCAGGAGCCCTGGATTCTGGACCCGGTGCCAGACCTACTGACTCATTTGTCAGGAGCTCCCCACCCGTCGCTCCTGTCCCTCAACTTAGCAGCTTGGCTGCTCCGCTTCCCTACTTAGCCAGGTCTAATCTTCTCTCTACGGCGGTTCAGGACATTCTGGTAGCCTCTCATAAGGCTTTCACTACAAAGATTTACACCGGTAAGTGGAAACGTTTCGTCTACTGGGCGACTGCACAGCATTTAGACCCCTTAATGGCCCCTCTAAACAAGATTTTGTAGTTCCTGTCCATGCTGTTTCATCAAGGGGCCTCTACTGCCACTTTAAAAGTTCAGTTGGCTGCTATTTCGAACTTTCATGTAGGAGAGAACGGAGCGCCCATTATGGCTCATAGGCTTTGTAAAGCCTTCTTGAAAGGGTCTTTTCATCTTAGACCAGCAGTTAGGTTTCCTACAGCTCCTTGGAATCTAAATCTACTCTTATCCCAACTAATGTTACCACCCTTTGAACCAGCTTCTTCCTGTTCCTTAAAGTTCTTGTCCTGGAAAACTCTTTTCCTAGTAGCTATCACTTCAGCCAGACGAGTATCAGAACTTCAAGCTCTTTCCATTAAGCAGCCATATTTAATTTTTCACCCGGACAGGGTATCATTATGCACCAACCCTTCTTTCCTCCCTAAGGTTTGTTCAGTTAACAACATTAATCAGTCCATTGAGCTTCCCACATTTTTCAAAAACCACTCCAATAAGCTGGAATATATGTTACACAAGTTGGATGTTCATAGACAACTCAGATTCTACCTAGATAGAACTAAGGACCATAGAAAAGCAGACAACTCTTTATAGCCTTTGCGGACAACAAAAAGGGCATGGCAGTGACGAAGCGTACTCTTTCCAAATGGCTAACTGATTGTATTACCTTTGTTTATTCTGCTTCTAATCAGAGTTCGCCCACCAAACCAAAGGGACATTCTACTAGATCAGTTTCTACATCTTTGGCTCATGCGGCTCGTCTGCCTTTGGACACTATTTGTGCAGCCGCCACTTGGTCTAAACCACATACGTTCATCACTCATTATAAAGTGGATAGGACTTCCAGGGACAGAGCATCTTTTGGTTCCACTGTGCTCAGGAACGTTCTTCCGTGAGTCACTCAGGGTAACGGAGCTAGGGACGCTACCCATGTGTAAGAACAAGCGGCGAAATTGAACACTCTCACATAAAGAAGTTATGTCTTTACCATAATGTTCCATGTGGAGTGTTCATCTCGCCTTTGTTCTTACATTCCCACCCTCCCACCCTCAGGTCTGGAAGAACGTTCGGTTTAGAAGTCTGGTCTGTTTGTCTCCCACTAGTGGTCTCTCTGTTGTTCTACTGGCTTGAGCTAGTTACGTTCCTTTTGTATACGTATGTATTCTTTATAGGTGATTACATTGTTATTGCTGGATCTGGTGTTGTTTCTTGCAAACTAGATCTGAGGTAAAGGCAGAGGGGATTGTGGGAGGTAGGTTGGTCTCGAGCTTCTTCTGGATGCAAAGCTTTGCTAAGCGGCCGACTCGGAGCCGAGGATCGGCTCCGACACCCCATGTGTAAGAACAAAGGCGAGATGAACACTCCACATGGAACGTTATGGTAAGGACATAACTTCTTTTTTAAGACATTTCTATCCTGGCAATTGTGGCGCACACTATCATTATATTTCTCTGTCAATGTTTGGCACAATTTATATGTTCCATATGATGGTGTGGTAGATCAGCATAGAGTTCAGCAACATTTATTTTACTTTGGAATTATCTAATGTGTATTATTTTAATGTTGATCGTAATTATAACATATTAGAGCAAGCAAACCTTTAGTCTGGTTGTCAACACAATTTATAGTTATTTCACCTACAGTACAAAACTTGACTGCCTAAGTCCCTGATGGCTTAGCTTCAGTCTATTCAGCTATAGCTTTTATAAAAATTGTAGTGAAGCAGGCTTAGGGTTAGCTGCTTCAAATCGGCTATCGGTGTTAGTAGCTACAAAAGCAAAGGAGTAACCAAAATAAGTTTCCATTGCACCTTGTTTTGCTAGCCATATGATTCACATACTGTTGAGTAGGATGCTGCAGTGATTGAAGTGCATTTTCTGTGCAAGTTAGGCTACTTTTGAACATCTTTGTTTAAGCAGTGGGTAAACTTGTCACCCACTCTGACTTGACAAAGACTGGCATTACTATGTATGCATTACATGCTGCTGTAAATGAGTTTTTATTTTCAGTAAAAATCTGCAAAGTGTTTTTTTTTTTCCATCTTGGCTACTGACTGATTTCAGAATAAGTGATGTTTTCTATGAGCTGGACATTTACTAACAATATAAAACGTTAGTTTCCGATACAAGGATGTCACCCACGTTTTAGTGCAGAGAACAGAGGCAAAGTCATAGATTGTTACTTGACATTATCTGCAAATATCCTGTCTTGTTCTCTTTCTCACAAGTAGCCTTATCTATCCTGCCAAGGATATAACAGCCAGACAGCTTCCAAAGCTTCATGGCACCTTCAACATGCTCAAACTGACATACAACAGTTTTATTTTACTTTTATGGGTCTGGCATAGTGCTTTAAAGTGCTTTTTTACTGCGTTCTTGAGAAAAAAAAAGTAATGTTTACAGACAGGTAGTATTTACCAGCAATTGCTGCCTGTCTTCTCTAGGAAAGTGACACCATTTTCTACTTGACCATGCAGTAGACTACCTGTCTCATGGTCTGTCCTTCTTCCAGCCACAAAAAGAAAAACATTAAGCAAATAGACTTTGCCACCACAGGAGGCTAGCAGTTTGCTGTGGTGACTCTGCTGTGTCCATTTCTTGTACCTCAGACCACTCATCTTTTGCCCATATCCCTCTGGTAGTACCTACAGCCACTATGGTCTGAGGGTGAGCTATGTCCTTGCAGCTGTTGGGATCCCTAGGGAGAGCCATTCTTGTCAGTCCTGGGAGAGGGAACACAGGTGGTTTCCTAGTTGTGTTAGAATACTGTGCCCTTCCCTAGTGAAGCTGCTTCTGCCATCGTTAACACTGTTGGCCCCATGTTTCCTGTCCAAAAAAAAAAAAAACACTGAAAACTAAGCATATATCTTCTGCTCCTCAGTTTTCTTTTGATATGAGTAGTTTACTTAGGTCTGGCTCATGCTTTACTTCAGGCTACTGATCCTTCTTGTAAAGTAGTTCTGTTAAAAGAAAGAGATTTCTCTTTTCCTGAAGAGATTCAAGATTCTGAATCTGAACAGGAAGATGCAGGGATGGATGTAGGTTTTTTTTCCTCAGATTTCTGATTGAGACTCATCCGAGAGCTCAGGTTCTGATTCAGCCTGTGTGTGTGTGTGGGGGGGGTCTCTTTCTCTGAGACTATTGCTAGAGTGCACCAGTTTTTTTTTTTTTTTTTAATTTCTCTAAATCTTTTGGGTTTCTAATATCATGATGGGAATGGACCCCATTCCTAAGTCAAAGTACAATTAAAGTTCATGGAATTAGTATTGTTTCACTCTTTGATGTCAGCCAAAAGTGCTTTTCGCAGCACCCGCAGTGTGCCTAGGAGTGACTCCTCCTGCAATTCGTACAGCGTTACATATATTGGTAGCATATCTAAATATGATTGTAGACTCTTATTATAAGATCTGTTGCTCCTGCTACTATTGGAACTATCTGGGTATCTTTCTTCCACATTGCTCTCGTTTCTGCTTGCAGATCCTGGTATTTTATGACTTTATATCTCTGTACGCAGGACACTGTAGTCACTGGGTGTGGCGAGTTCAATAATTAGTGCTACGTTTGTCTTTTCTTGGACCACTATATCCAGTTTTCTAGTGTCTATCTTTTGAACTGTTGGCATGAATGATCCCATGTGATGTAGACTTCATCATTTTTTATGATGCTTTGTGGGTCATGTTTCCAGTGTTTTTCAACCACTTCAATACCATAATGTTTGTACAATTCTCCAGTGCAACAGTCTGGCCATATTATTATGCCTTTCAGTATACAGTCCTTCTGCCCATTAGTATGTCGCAAGCAGCAACGAGGTGAGCAACTGTTTCCAATTCTGTTTTGCAAAACCTACATTTGTCTGTTTCTCCCAGATGTTCAATGGACTTTGTAAACCAACTTGTCCTTAGCCCACTATCTTGTACTGCCAATATTAACCTTTCTTCTCTTGGTTTGAATCTGCCTCTCCTTAACCATTCCTTCATTCGTTTCTGATCAACATGAGGTTCTTCAGAAGTTTTCTGTATATGCAACTATATGCATTTTCCACATTTCTGGCCTTCTCATCTGGTTCTTCATCTTATATTCTTTCTTTTGTTTTTTTGGCACATTCAGTTGCTTCCTGTTTTTTTATCCACTTGTGGTTCGATTTCCATTCCTGCTTGACACTGATATGCTTCTGCTAGTTTAAGCAGGGAGGTCATCTTAGATTTATTCTCCTCATATTTCAAAACTTTCACTACATTTGGGTCTTGTGAGGTCAGCAGATGTGTGTGGAGTCACATGATTGCAGATCTGTACATGTAATCAATTTCAAGGAGGCCCCTCCCTTCTTCGTAATGGGGAATATATAATCTTAGTATGCACTGATATTTATAAATCATTTGGTGAGCAAGATGCATCCTTCTTGTTTTCCTGTCTAATCTATCCAACACGTTTTGAGGCCAGTCAGTCACTCCAAAACTATAAGTTAGAACAGGAAGAGCAAATTGGTTTATAGCCTGGATGTTGTTCCTAGATGTCAGTGCTGATGTTCTTCGTGTTTCACTGTTGCAGTCCTCATATATGGGTTATCCGACTCCCGAATTCCAGAATCCTTGGTATATGATGTCGGCTGCCGCCAGTTGTAAAACTGATGTCAGCACATCAGGTATAAAGGGAGGCAGCCGACGCTATTTCCTCAGTCTTTCTTGCTGTGGAGCCCGAAGCAGATGCAATTCACACTAGTGCCGGTCAGCTGTTTACCTTTGTTTCGCTTTCCGACTACCAAGTTGAAGACTCCTTCAGATAAGTACCCCGTTGGGGATCCTCTTTTCTTGCTTTAACGAATGTCAGATAAAGTTAATAAGTGTCTTGCCTGTGGAAAACAGATTCTGCACCGTGATTCCCATTCCTACTGTATAACTTGTTTGGGCCTTGAGCACGACATCCCTAACTGCGATCTCTGTGCTTCCTTTAACCCGCTTACCATACGCCACAGAGCTAAGATTTTGTATAAGCATTTCGGAGTCTGGCCTAAGTTCGTCAGTAAGGCGTTTTCTGGTCTCCCGACTTCGGATATATCTAGGAAATGCAAAGACAAGGACTGCGACAGGTCTAGGGTTAAATCTACTGACGACGCACCGGTGAAATTGGTCATCAGCACAGCGGTAGTCATTGAGGTGATTTTGCAGCCCCTGCAGTCCGCAGATTTTTCAGCCACAAGCCTCTGCTGAGACCTTTACGGAGTCCTCCATGCCGCAGGCAGTTATTTCGTCTTCAGACCCTCCGCCTGTCGCCGCCTCAGATGGGTCCAGAGCCACTTTGCAGGCACCGGCTTCTGATGCCTCTTCTTTTCGACATGAGACCAGAACCAGACCGACTACCTTAATTCAGTCGTATGCAGTTGCTAGGCCTCCCGAGTCCCAACGGATTGCTAGGAAGCCTTCCAGCCGCAAACCTACTCACAAGCAGGCGTCTGCCTCTCCTCCTGTACCTCAGTCCCAGTTGGTAAAGATGGCTGGTGATCTTCTTTCTCTGCTTAGGGGCTCCCCCCCCCCCCCTTCAAAGGAAGGCTAGGGAATTATCACCTGATGTTTTGTCTGTCTCAGATTCTGAAATTTCCAGTATGTCTGCTGGTGAAGAAGGAAATTCTCAACTTTTTTTTGGCTTTGAGGATTCTGATGCTGAGGACTCTATCCCTTCTGCCTCCCCTCCACAAGATTTTTCCTTTGGGGATACCTTGAATATTCTTAGGGAGCATTTTAAATGGGAATGTCAGGATTTTCCACAGTCTAAGAAAAGAATCGGGAAATTTCTAGATTTGCCACAGCATAAGCCTCTGGCTATACCTCCAGTTTTGGAAGTTGTGGATGATGTTTTCATGGAAAATTCTTTAACTCCTATTTCTCTTCCTCCTGCCCCCAGAAAACCAGATAGGTATTACAGGGTTCCTGAATCTCTTCAATTCCTTTTTAAAAACCCTATTGCTGATCCAGAAATAATTTCTCAAGGCCCCCAAGGGTGTTAAGGCTACTATTGCTAAAACCCTGTGCCTTCTGATAGGAAATCTAGGGCCTTGGACAGGTGGGGTAAAAAAGTCTATACCTCTGCAACTCTTGCCGTGTCTTTTTCACATGCTTAAGTATCAGTAGCATACTTTGAAGGCTATTAAGGCTAAACTTGGAGATATTCCTTCCATGACGGAGAACAAAGATTTACAAGACTTACTGAATTCTGCCACTTTAGTTAATAAGCATTCACTTCATCGTGGTTTTGACACTTTGGAGGCTTCCTGCAGAGCAGCAGCCACTGGTTCTGTAATTAGAAGGCATGCTTGGCTCAGAGAGCAGCCTCGTTCTGAACCAGTTAAATCTAAATTACTGGATGTTCCTTTGCACAAGGACAATCTTTTTGGTAATAAGGCTGAGGAGGTACTAAAGAAGTTGGAGGATAAGGCAAAATCTATGCAAGCTGTAAAAGATTTCCTTCAGGTTCAGCCTCCTCGGTTTAGTAGGCATTATCCTGCCAAGAATTGGTCTTACCTGTTCCTGGCAAGCAGGTTCGCTCTAGGCCTAGGGGTTTCAGATCTTCCAGAAGACAGGCTTCTGCCCCTCAAAGGGCTAAACAGTGGCACTCTTCTGCTAAATCAGGGAGTTCTAAGCCAGCTTCCCAAACATTCTCAATGACTCCGGCCTTCTTGTGCCTACCTCTGCAGAGCCTGGGGTTTTTTTTGGGGGGGAAGGTTAGCCAGGTTCGCAGAGGTATGGTCTACCATCACAGATGACAAGTGAGTGCTCAATGTAGTAAACCACGGTTACAAGTTTTACTTTCAAACCTTCCCTGTTTTACAAGGATACCCAGACATACCCAGAACTCTCAGGGCAGAGGTAGAAACTCAAATTTCTTCTCTACTGACTATGGGGGCTATAGAGCCAGTTCTGCAAATCAGGCAGGCCTAGGTTTTTATTCAAGGATTTTTGTGGTACCCAAGAAAGGGGGCACCTGGCGCCCTATTCTGGATCTGTCCATTCTAAACAATTTTCTGGTGATTCCCAAATTCAAGATGCTCACTCTTCAACAATTACTACCAATGCTGGGCAAGGATTCATGGCTGGTAACTTTGGATCTCAAGGAGGCTTATCTGCACATCCCCATAAGGGAAAGTTGCAGGCAGTTCCTTCGCTTCAGGGCTGGGGAGCAACACTTTCAATTCTCTGCATTGCCCTTTGGCTTATCTACTTCTCCCAGAGTTTTTAGGAAGTGCCTGGCTCCAGCCATTGCTTTTTGCAGGCAGAGAAACATTCAAATGTATCCTTACCTGGACGACTGTCTCATTCAAGCAAACTCCTCAGAACAACTAGAAAAGGATTTGGATTTTGTGAAGAACATTCTCACCTCTTTGGGTTACACTCTCAATGAAAAGAAGTCAAAGTTGGTTCCTTCAAGGGAGATTGTTTTCCTGGGAGCAAGTCTGAATACAGCCACCCAGATGGTATTCCTCCCTCAACAGAAGCAAGAAGATCTTTCCGCTTACTTCATGAACTTGGCAAGCATGACCCAGCTCTCTGCAAGGCAATTGCTGCAAGCACTGGGGTTCATGGCTTCATGTATTTTGATGATCCCATATGCAAGGCTGCATATGAGAAAACTTCAATGGTACCTCAAGTTTCTTTGCTTCACACACAGGACTTAGACTTGATTCTTCCCCTGATTCCCTGTCTACAAATGGAGTTCCTCTGGTGGGTGACAGCCTGTTCTCAGAACAAGGGCCTGCCTTTCTGCCAGCCAGACTCTCACCACAGATGCCTCAGATGTTGCATGGGGGACTCATCTGGAGGGCAGGGGCATACAGGGGACTTGGAGCGCCCAGCAGATTCATCTGCACATAAACTTAAAAGAATGGATGGCAGTGTAGGCAGGCCTTGCTGGCTTCGAAGGACCTACTCTACCCTGGGACTCTGCTGATCAGGACAGACAGTACCACAGTTGTGGTACATGAATAAGCAAGTGTGGACTCACTCTTACCCCTTGTGCAAACAAAGCATGAGACTATGGTCCATAGCAGATCCATGGGCTTACATCTAATAGCCCAGTATCTTCCAGGGAGGCTAAACTGCTTGGTGGATCATTTGAACAGACATGTTCTGGATCCTCACGAGTGGCAACTGAACAAGGTCATTTTCCATTGCATCACTCATCATTGGGGCACCCCACTAGTGGATCTTTTCTCCTCTCACACCAATCCTCTCCTTCCAACCTTCTGCACCAGGGAGTTTCACAACAAAGCTTGGAGGGTGGATGCATTGTCCTTCCCATGGACACATCTCTCAGTTTATGCGTTCCGTCCTCTGCTTTCCAGAGTGCTGATAAAGACAATGGATGAAAAACCAAAGGCTATTCTGATAGCTCCAGATTAGCCCAGGCAGCATTGGTATCCCCTCCTTCGCAGCCTTTCCCAGGCTCAGCCTTGACATCTTCCCCTGGTACCAGATCTGTTGGTTCAGGGAGGGGGAAAATTCCTTCATCCTCATTTTCAAACTCTGCATTTAACTGCCTGGCTAATACTTTAAATTTTTCCCAACAGATGGTTGAAGTACTTCATCAGGCCAGGAGGTCTAGCACAAGAAAATCCTATGCAGATAAATGGAAGAGATTTTGCTCTTGGGTGCTAGCTAAAGAAGAAGACTCTTCTCATCTTTCTCTTTTACTCATTCTTGACTACTTAGCAGGATTGCTTAATGGGGGACTTTCCCTTTCTTCAATCAAAATTCACGCTTCAGCAATTTCGGCTCATTGTTCTTTTGAGCAACTCATATTTTCTCACCCCTTGATGAAGCAGTTCCTGAGGGGAGCTAGTAATCTTAGACCTCCCAGAAGAGCTCCTACTCCTGCTTGGGATCTTAATTTTGTCCTGGAAAAACTTACTCTGCCTCCCTTTGAACCAGCTACCTTTTCAGATTTGAAGTTTCTATCCTGGAAGACTGCTTTCCTTTTAGCTATTACTTCAGCTAGAAGGGTATCTGAGCTATTTTTCACTCAGCTCTGATTTCTTTGAGAACCGATCCCTCCTTTATGCCTAAGGTGGTTTCCAGTTTAACCCTTAACCAGTCTATTCACCCTCCTACATTTTTCAACAATCCCCAAAATAAAGGGGAAAGGATTCTGCACTCTCTTGAGTTGCATAGACGGCTGAGATTTTACTTAGGACTAAATCCTTTCGAAAATCTGAACAGTTATTGGTTAGTTTTGCTCCTGGGGCTCAGGGGTAAAGCTATTTCAAAACAAACCATCTCCAAATGGATTGCTCATTGTATTCACTTTTGTTACCTGCAGCATGGGAAGGTTCCCCCTCAGGGTATTAGGACCCATTCTACTAGAGCAACCTCTACCACTGCAGCCTTTCTGAGAGGTGTGCCTACTAAGGACATTCTAGAAGCAGCTGCTTGGTTGTCCATACTTTTACAAAGCATTGCAATCTACCTTTGTTTTCTAAATCCAGAGCTGGTTTTGCCTCTGCAGTTTTGCAGGGCCTCCTTACCAACCCTTAATCTGTGATCCTTCCTCCCCCCTTTGTCTTCTTACTGGGCTTTGGCAGTCAACCCATTTGTAAGGACTGCAACAGTGAAACACGTAGAACATAGTACAGTTGTGTACATTTACCATAAATGTAGATGTTAGAGTGTATTCACTGTTGCAGTCCTGGTTTCCCACCCTCCATTCCCCCTTTTTTCCTAAGGCACAGACTATAGATTTTTATTTTTTGTATGACGTGTGTTCAGGGTGCTACCATTCCTGGGTTAGCCTTCTTTTAGGGGGCTCCTGATAGTTAAGTCAAGAAACACTGAGGGAATGGCATTGTAAACCAAGGACTCTGGTATTCGGGCTGACTAAGGGCTACCGGGATCCGGATAAACCCATATGTAATGACTGCAACAGTGAATACACTATGGTAAGTGTATACAACTGTACTTTTTCAGGATTAATTTAAGTCTTCCAGAGTACTCCTTACTAAGTTTTATTTGCATTTGTTCATGTTTTATTGTTGATCCTTCATCACTTCTCAAATATTTATACACTCCGTCTTGTTCAGTTCTTTTGTATCACACTCTTGTCCCAAACTGATGTTTTCTTGGTGCTGCAGTTTTCCTGATTTAAAGGTTGCTTTTGCACATTTATCAAGACCAAATAACATTCTTATATCATCTGAAAAAGTTTTGTCAACTTGCAGCTGTGCTTTCAGTTCCTCATCTAATGAGCTATACAGTTTTAAATAATCGACAAAGAGAAGGCAAGTCTTTACACTTTGTTGTTTTCTAGGAGACAAATTATAGCCATAGCTTAAGCTGTTAAGTAGACAGCTTAATGGGTTAAGGGCAAGGCAGAATAGCAGTGGTGACAGAGAGTCGCCCTGGAATATCCCCCTTTGAATCTTTATTCCTGGAAGAATAATTAGTCCTTTATCTTGGCATAATTGCAAAGTAGTCTGCCACTGTTTCATGGTCACTGTACCGTAATCTATCAGTGTAGGGTGCATCTTATACATTTTTAAGCACTCGTTTATCCATGAATGTTGGATACTATCAAATGCTTTTTTGTAGTCAATCCATGCCATACTTAAATTCTTCCCCTTTTTACAGATGTTTCTCGTGTTTCACTGTTGCAGTCATCACATTTGGGCTATCTGCTTGCAGTAGCCCTCGATTGGCCTGATTATCAAAGTCTTGGGTCCTGCGTTGGTTGCTGTCTCATCTTCCATGACGTCAGGTAGTCAGGGGTATAAATCATGCAGCCGATGCCATTACATCAGTCTTTCTTGCCGTGCAGTGCCCGAAGCAGAAGCAGTTCGCAAGTGACGGTCGGCCGACTCCTGAAATTTTTGTTTTCGAGTTTCAGAACCGAAGTCTTCAACTAAAGCTAAGTACCCCATTGGGGAAACTTTTTCTTGCTCTATACCGATGTCAGTAAAAGTCAATAATTGTATTTCTTGTGGAAAGCAAATACCTCATAAAGATTTTCATTCGTACTGTATTCCTTGCCTAGGCCCTGACCACGACGTACCTCACTGTCGGTTTTGTGCCTTATTTAAACAGCGAACTATTCATCATTGGTATATTTACACTTCTAAATATTTTGGTACTCTGTTCAATTATCCAGATATGTCTTCGGTAAGCAATCCGACTACCGACATTCTGAAAAAACGCAAAGATAAAGACAGAGACAGGTCGCCTAGGTCCAAAGCTGCCGGCGACTCTTCTCCTAAGCTAGTCACCAGTTCGCCGGTACTCAGTGAGGCACTTTCGCAGCCCCTGATACCTGCTACTTCAGATTTGCAGGCCTCTCCTGAGATCCATTCGGAGTCCGGTATGCCACGAGATGCTTCAACTATGGAACCTGCGGATGTCTCTACCTTGAATGTGTCCGTAGCCACTGTGCAGGCACCGGCTTCTGAGGGTGTATTCAGGCCTACTGACTTGCATATTAAACCAATGCCATCTTCAAGGACTAAAACTTGAACCATGCCTAGAAAACTGACACCCAGACCGCATGGTCAGGCCTCTATGCCTAAAAAACAAATGATAAGAATGACTGAGGACCTTATTACTTTAATCAGGGGAAGCCAACCGTCCCCCTCCAAGAGACCTAAGACTGAATTTGCCTATGATACTTCTGATAAGGATTCTAAAATTTCTATTTCCTCTGATGACCAGGATTTACCCTTATCTACCTATGAGGATTCTGATGCAGAGGACTCTATTCCCTCTGCTTCCCCTCCAGAGGATTTCTCTTTTGTGAAACTTTGCATACTCTTAGAGAGCATTTCCGCTGGGAAAGCAGGATTTCTCTGCTTCTAAAAAGAGGGTTAGGGATTTCTTACTCCTGCTCTAACACAGGCCTTTAGCTATCCCCCTGTACTGGACATTGTTGACGATGCCTTTTCGGAATCTAGCTTGGCCCCTGATTCTTTACCTCCTGCTCTCAGAAAAACTCATAGATATTACAGGGTTCCTGACTCTCATAAGTTCCTTTTTAAAAATCCTACTGCGGATCCTGAGACCATTTCACAGGGACCCAAGGGCATTAAGGCTACTACTGCCAAAAATCCTACCCCCTCTGGTAGAGATTCCAGGGTGCTGGATAGATGGGGTAAGGAAGTATGCACTTCTGCAACCTTGGACATTAGGGACTTAAACTGCCAATTTTATATGTTAAAGTATCAGCAGCATCTTATTGGATTGCTTAAACAGAAAATGATTTGATTCCTGACTTTGCTGAAAATAAGAATTTATAGGATTTAATGCATTCTGCTAAACAAGTTGGAAAACATACTTTGCAATGAGGTTTTGATTCATTACAGGCATCTTGCAGGGCTGCTGTCACTGGGTCTGTACTTAGAAGGCAAGCTTGGCTTAAGGAGCAATCCTGGCCAGATCATGTTAAAGATAAATTGCTGGATGCTCTCTTAAATCAGGACCGCCTGTTTGGCAATAAGCAGAAGTAGTTCTTAAAAAGATGGAGGAAAAAGCTAAATCTGTGCAAACTGTTGAAGATTTCTTACAAGTTCAACCTCCAAGATTTAGTTGGCATTGGCCTTCCAAAAATTGGTCCTTTCCTGCCTCTTCCAGGGCTTCTCTGCCCAAACCCAGATCCAGCAGAACACCCAGGCTTCAGTCCCAGGGTACGCACAGGGCTAAGCAGTGGGGGACCCCCTCTTTCAAATGTGGAAGTAGTAAAACTCCCCCCTATGGTAAACTGTCTCAATGACTTGATTTTAAAACTTCCAAGCACTTCTCTACTGACTGCACCTTTTGGGGGGAAAGATTGTCCTACATGCAAAAAACTGGGAGCTCATTACCCAGGACAAATGGGTTTTAAATATAATGTCCCAAGAATACAGACTTCAGTTCCACACGTTACCAACCCCAAACAGTTGTCCAGATCTACCCCCAAATCAGTGGGCAGAGGCTCAAAAGCAAGTACTCTCTCTCTTAAGCATAAAGGCTATTCATACTGCACCAGAAGAGGAAAAGGGACAAGGTTTCTACTCAAGACTTTTCCTAGTACCCAAAAAAGACAATTCATGGCGTCCTATCCTGGACCTGTCTACTCTAAACACCTTTTTGGTGATTCCAAAATTCAAGATGCTGACTCTTCACCAGTTGCTTCCTATGCTAGGCAAAGATGCCTGGTTGGCAACACTCTATTTAAAGGAAGCATACCTGCACATCCCAATCAGGGAATCTTGCAGAAGATACCTACGCATCAAAGCAGGCTATATGCACCATCAGTTCTCTGCACTGCCCTTTGGCTTATCTGCTGCGCCTAGGGTATTCACAAAGTGCCTAGCTCCAGTCATTGCATTTTACAGGCAAAGAAATATTCAAATATACCCATACCTGGATGGTTGTCTAATTCAGGCAGAAAGCCAGGACATACTTTTGAATCATCTGACCTTTGTACAAAGAGTGCTAACTTGTCTGGGGTACTCCATAAACGAAAAGAAATCACACCCGGTACCCTGTCAACAAATTATATTCCTGGGAGCAAGCTTGAATACAACTTCCCAGATGGCTTTCCTCACGCCAGAGAAGCAAATTCATTTGACAACCTACTTCAAACTAGTGGCCACAAAAACTCTGCTATCTGCAAGACAAATACTGCAGGCCTTGGGGTTCATGGCCTCTTGCATTCTTCTAATTCCATATGCAAGACTGCATATGAGGAAACTACAATGGTATCAACATTCTCAGGATTTAGAAGCAATGATTCCTATCATACCTTGCCTGCGCCTAGAGTTTCTTTGGTGGGCAGAGGCTTGCCACCAAAGCAAGGGACTACCATTCACTCTACCCCTTGCTGCCCAAACCCTAACCACAGATGCATCAGACTGTGCATGGGGGGCTCACCTGTCTGGGAAGTGCATTAAGGGCAAATGGAACCCAAGTCAAATGCACCTGCATATCAATCAAACAGAAATGTTAGTTGTACAGAATGCTCTGACAGCCTTCAAGGGCCACATTCTTCCAGAACAATTAATGGTAAAGACGGTCAACACTACTGTTATGTGGTACATAAACAAGGGGGTACCCATTCTTACCCCCTCTGCAGACTAGCCATGGCATTTTGGAACACAGCCTTGAGCTACCAAGTGCATCTACAAGCTCAATTCCTGCCGGGAAAGCTAAATACACTGGCAGACAGACTAAGCAGAAATCTCATGGACCCACACGAGTGAAAACTGGAACCAAAGATTTTCAGCATGTTGACAAAAATATGGGGGAGCCCAGATATAGACCTGTTTTCCTGCCTTCCTCAGATCTACCAACTGGACAAATTTTGCACAAGGACTCCCCACAAACAAGCTTGGAAAATGGATGCTCTGTCCTTCAGCTAGAAAAACCTATCAGTTTATGCCTTTCCTCCTGTGCCTCTCCTCTCCAAAGTACTACTAAATATCAAACAGGACAAACCAAGGACGATATTGATTACATCGGACAGGCCACTCAAACACTGGTACCCCCTCTTACGCAGTGTGTCACTGTTGGCCCCATGGCACCTGCCTCAGACCCCCTACCCTGTTGCCTCAGCAGGAGAGCCAGATTCTGCACCCTCAGCTTCAAACCCTGAACCTAGCAGTCTGGCTAATTACCTAATCTCTCCTTTACCATCCCTCATTAAACCAGTGATGGATATCATTTTAGAGGCAAGGAGGCCTAGTACTAGAAAATCTTATGCTGAAAAATGGAAAAGATTCTGTGCCTGGAACCAATCTCAGGGGTTGAGCACAATAGCGCCCAACTTGCCTCAGATTTTACAGTACTTAAATGAGATGCTTCACAAGGGCCTTTCTTTTTCCTCCATCAAAATTCATGCCTCAGCCATTTCAGCTCATTATAACACAGAACCTCCCCTCTTCTCTCATCCACTGCTCAAGCAGTTCCTTAGAGGGGCCAAAAATTTAAGACCACCCAGGAGAGCCCCAACTTCAGCCTGGGGCCTTAACTTTGTATTGGAAAAGCTCACTCCTCCTTTTGAGCCAGCTGCTAGCGCAAATTTAAAATTCCTTTCTTGGAAAACAGCCTTCCTTTTAGCAATCACTTCAGCAAGAAGGGTGTCTGAATTACAGACCCTTATGGCAGTGGAGCCTTTCATCATCTTTCATGCAGACAGGGTGTCCCTCAGAACCAATCCCTTCTTCATGCCCAAGGAGATATCCAGTGTGGCTCTTAATCATCCGTTCATTTGCCAACCTTCTTTCGTAATCCACAGAACAAAGGGGAACGGATACTGCACTCCTTAGATGTGCACAGACAACTTAGATTTTACTTGGACAGGACTAAACTGCAAAGGAAATCTGAACAATTGCTGGTGGCATTTGCTGCAGGAGTAGAGAGGGGAAAGCTATTTCAAAGCAAACCATTTCTAAATGGATAGGTCATTGCATTCATTTCTGCTATAAGCACCATGGAAAACCTGTCCCACAGGGATCAGACCCCATTCAACCAAGGCTGCATCTACCTCTACAGCCTTTATCAGAGGTGTCCCTAACAGGGACATCCTAGAAGCTGCTACCTGGAGTTCTGTACATACTTTCACCAAGCATTACCATTTGCCTATTTTCTCTAAATCCAGAGCTGGCTTTGCCACTGCAGTCTTGCAGGGTTTTTTAGCTGGCCCTAATGCTATCTAAATTCGTCCTCCCATCCTTAGCTTTGGGAATCTACCCAAATGTGATGACTGCAACAGTGAAACATGAAGAACATAGCACAGTTGTGTACACTTACCAGAAATGTAGACGTTCAAGTGTATTCACTGTTGCAGTCCTGGTTACCCTCCCTCCAGCCCCCTGCCTTTTTCTTTGGCTATACCTCTGTTCTCTTCTACTATGCTTAAAAGCTTTTTGGTGTATTTGTTTTTTTATTGGAGGTATTTCCTTGTATAAATGTATATATGTATATATATATATATATATATATATATATATATATATATATATATATATATATATATATATATATATATATGTATATATATATATATGTTTTATTGCTTCCCATTAAGGGGGCACCTGGAATCTGGGGCAAGAAAAACTGATGTAATGGCGTCGGCTGCATGTTTTATACCACTGACAACCTGACATGGAAGAAGAGACCGCAACCGACGCAGGACCCAAGACTTTGTTAATCAGGCCGACTGAGGGCTACTGCAAGCAGATAACCCAAATGTAATGACTGCAACAGTGAATACACACGAACATCTACATTTATGGTAAGTGTACACAACTGTACTATATCTCTATGGATAGTCTTGATTACTGTGACTTCTGACTTTTGGGGTTGTATTGACCTTCTGCAGTCTATTTATTTTGTTGATCTTAATATAGCTAGCTATCTATGTCTGTTAAATCAAGCAACTGTTCTCTTAACTCATTTCCTTCCAAACTGAGGGCACATTCCTTGTTTTCCATTTTCTGCGGGCATTCTCTAGAAAGTTCTTTAGCTTCTTTGTGACATCTTCTCTTCAATTTCATCCTGTGCCACACATTGCTGTATCATATGGGAACTCCCTGGCCTATCACTCCTCAACATTGACTGCATCAGAGTTTCCACAGTAGTTTCCTGTTCCTTCCCTTGCTCTCTAGCTTCAAATGAATATTTATAGGGGTTTCCTGTGGAAAGCTCCAAAATGTCTTGATGTGGCACCTGACCAATTGCTTTCTGTTCCACTGGTTTCCCCTTAATTTGGATATCCACTGCTGTATCCTGTTGTGGTGCTTTCTGCATTAGATTTTCTACACTGAATCCTTCACTTTGCCAGTGCTCCATAACCTCAATTTCTATTTCTTTAATTTCTTTATTACTAATCTGCTTTTCTACTTTTGATGTTCTTCGTGTTTCACTGTTGAAGTCATCACATTTGGGTTATCTGCCTGCAGGTAGCTCTCACTCGGCCTGAATACCAGAGTCTTGGGATTTCTGCGTCGGATGCTGTCTCTTCTTCCATGAAGTCAGGGGTATAAAACATGCAGCTGACGCCATTACATCAGCTTTTCTTGCCATGCAGTGTCTGAAGCAGAAGCAATTCGCAAATGCAGGTCGGCCACCTCCTGAAATTTTCTTTTTTTCAAGTTTCAGACCTGAACTCTTCTAAAAGATAAGCACCTCATTGGGGATCCTTTTTTCTTGCTCTAACCGGTGTCAAAAAAAGTTAATTGTCTTGCCCGTAGAAAGCAAATACCTCACAGAGATTTTCATTCTTACTGCGTCACTTGTTTAGGCCCAGACCATGACGTTACTCGCTGTCGGTTTTGTGTCTTGTTCAACACCCAAACTATTCATCATCTGGCTATTTTTGTTGCTAAATTCTTACACTCTCGTTCTCTGTATTCCAAAATGGCTTTGATAAGCCATCCGACTACCGATCTTCTGAAAAAATGTAAGGATAAAGACAGACACAGACCGCAAAGGTCCAAAACTGCCGACGACGCATCCGTTAAGCTAGTCACCAGTCCGCCGGTACTCAGTGATACCCGCTTCTACAGTTTCGCAGGCCTCTACAGAGATGCATTCTGAGTCCGGTATACCCCGAGATGCTTCTTCGACTGTAGAACCTGCAGATGTCTCTACTTTGGATGGGTCCTGAGCCGCTGTGCAGGCACCGGCTTCTGAGGGTGTATTCAGGCCTTCTGATTTTCAGATTAAACCAACGACTTTGTTTCAAACCAAAAATACCAAATTTCTCAGGCCCAGAGTTCGCACTACGCCTAGGAAACTGATGACCAAAGCGCATTCTCAGGCTCACATGCCTCAGAAGCAAATGATTAGAATGGCTGAAGATCTTATTACTTTAATCAGAGGAAGCCAGCCTACACCCTCAAAAAAGACCAAGAGCTGATTTTCCTTCTGATTCTTCAGATCATGAGTCTGTTGACTTTGATTTTTCTGATCACCAGGACGTACCCTTATGTACGTATGAGGATTCTGATGCAGAGGATTCCATTCCCTCTGCTTCCCCACCAGAAGATTTTTCCTTTGGTGAAACCCTGCATACCATTAAAGAGCATTTCCGCTGGGAGTACCAGGACTATCCACAGTCCAAAAAGAGACTCAGGGAATTTTTAAACTTGCCTAACCACAGGCCTCTAGCTATCCCTCCCATTCTGGAAATTGTAGATGATGTCTTCTTGGAATCCAGCATTACCCCTGATACTTTGCCTCTAGCTCCCAGGAAACCTGACAGGTACTACAGAGTACATGACTCCCACAAGTTCCTCTTTAAGAACCTACTCCGGATCCAGAGACCATTTCCCAGGGACCTAAAGGTATTAAGGCTGCAACAACCCAAAACCCTACCCCTTCGGACAGGCACTCTATGGCTTTAGACAGATTGGGTAAGAAGGTATACACATCTGCTACTCTTGCCATCATGGCTTTAAACTGTTAAAGTATCAACAACATATCATGGAGCTAATTGAACAGAAAATGATGATGATTTCTGATTGTGCAGAACATAAAGATTTACAAGAGTTAATGCATTCTGCTCAACAAGTTGGAAAGCATACTTTTCAATGTGGTTTTGATGCCTTAGAAGCATCTCGTAGGGCTGCTGTCACTGGGTCTGTTCTTAGAAGGCATGCTTGGCTTAAGGAACAAATCTTGCCAGACCATGTCAAAGCAAAATTATTAGATGCACCTTTAAATCAAGAATGCCTGTTTGGCAATAAAGCAGACGTCGTCCTCAAAAAGATAGAGGAAAAAGCTTAAATCTGTGCAAACTGTTAAAGATTTCCTACAAGTACAGCCACCTAGATTCAGTAGGCATTGGCCTTCAAAGAGCTGGTCCTTTCCAGTCCCTCCCACACCTTCTCAGTCCAAACCCAGGGGCAGCAGACCACCAAGACAACAGTCTCAGGGTATGCACAGATCTAAGCAATGGAGTGCTTCCAGCTCTAAAACAGGGAGTAGTAAGCCACCATCCTATGGTAAAATTTCACAATGACTTATCCTTAACTGTTCCAAGCCTTGCCCAAGTACTTGCACCTTTAAGAGGAAAACTTGCCCTGCATGCAAAAAACTGGGAGTGCATTACCCAGGACAGATGGGTTTTAAACATTGTATCCCAGGGATACAGATTCTGCTTCCACTCAGTGCCAACCCCAAGTGGATGGCCAGACCTCCCCCTAAACCAGTGGGCAGAGGCCCAAAACAAGTACTTTCTCTTCTCAATGTCGAGGCTATTCATCCTGTCCCAGCAGAGCAAAGGGGGCAAGGTTTTTACTCCAGACTGTTTATGGTACCCAGAAAAGAAAACTCTTGGTGCCCTATCCTGGATCTATCTGTTCTCAACAGCTTTCTGGTGGATCCAAAATTCAAAATGCTTACTCTCCAACAGCTGCTTCCTATTATGCTAGCCACCCTGGACTTAAAAGCTTATCTGTACATCCCCTTAAGGGAATCTTAAAAAAAATATCTACGTTTCAGTGCAGACTGCATGCACTATAAGTTCTCTGCACTTCCCTTTGGCTTATCTGCTGCGCCCAGGGTATTCACAAAATGCCTAGCGCCAGCCATCGCATATTGCAGGCAGAGAAAAATTCAAATTTACCCATACTTAAATGATTACCAGATTCAGGCGGACAGTCAGGAATTGCTACTACAGCACCTGACATTTGTCAAGAGACTTCTAACTTCACTAGGGTACACCATCAACGAAAAGAAATCACATCTGGTACCCAGCCAACAGATTGTATTCCTGGGAGCAAGCTTGAACACAACTTCCCAGATGGCATTCCTCACTCCAGAAAAACAATTTTATTTGGCAAACTACTTCAATCTACTGGCCACCAAAACCCAGCTATCTGCAAGAAAAGTACTACAAGCCCTAGGGTTCATAGCCTCTTGCATTCTACTAATTCCATATGTGAGGTTGTATATGAGGAAACTTCAGTGGTACTTAAAAAGTTTCTGCTGTCAACATTCTCAGCACCTGGAAACAGATTCCTAGAATTCCTTGCCTAAGGACAGAGTTCCTTTGGTGGGCAGAGGCCTGCTACCACAACTAGGGGCTCCCTTTTACTTAACCCACTGCCGCCCAAACCCTAACAGACATCTCAGACCATGCATGAGGGGCTCACATGGCAGGACAGTTCATTCAAGGCAAAATGGAGCACAAACAAATGCATCTGCATATCAATGAAAAAGAAATGTTAGCTGTACAGAATGCTCTGACAGCCTTCAAATGCCTTATTCTTCCAGGGCAACTATTGATTAAGACAGACAACACCACAGTTATTTGGTACATAAGCAGGGGGGAACCCATTCCTACTCACTGTACAGATTAAGCATGGCTCTGTGGAACACAGCCTTGAGCAATCAAGTCCACCTGCAAGCTCAATTCCTGCCAGGCAAACTAAATTCACTGGCAGAAGACTTAAGCAGAAGTCTAATGGACCCACACGAGTGGAAACTGGAACCCAAAATATTCAAGCTTTTGATCCCCAGGTGGGGGTCACCAGAGGTGGACCTCTTTGCTTCCTCTCAGAACTATCAGTTGAGCAATTATTGCACCAGAATTCCCCACAGCTAAGCATGGAAATTGGATGCCCTGTCCTTCTCATGGGAAAGCCTCTCAATCTATGCCTTTCCCCCTCTGCCCCATCTCTCGAAGGTTCTATTAAAGATCAAACAGGACAAGCCAAGGACAATCCTGATTGCACCGGACTGGCCACGCCAGCACTGGTACCCACTTTTGCTCAGTCTGACAGTAGTGCCACTATGGCACCTGCCTCAGACCCCTTCCCTGCTGTCCCAGCAGGAGGGCCAGATTTTGCACCCTCAGCTACAGACCCTGAACCTAGCAGCCTGGCTCATCCACTGAACTCATCACCAGAAACCCTCAGTAAACAGGTGCTGGATGTCATCCTTGAGGCAAGGAGGCCTAGTAGTAGAAAATCCTATTTGAAAAAGTGGAAAAGAGATTGTTCTTGGAGACTGTGTTGGGGAATGGACACAACTGTGTCCTGCTTACCCGATATACTAGATTACTTAACAGAAATGCTCCATAAAGGCTTATCCTTATCTTCTATTAAAATTCATGCCTTTGCTATCTTAGTTCATTATAATACTGAGCCAGCCCTCTTCTCCCATCCTCTGGTCAAGCAGTTCCTGAGAGGAGCCAAAAATTTAAGACTCCCCAGGAGAGCACCCACTCCGGCCTGGGACCTAACTTTGTATTGGAAAAGCTCACGCTTCCACCCTTTGAACCTGCTGCTATAGCAGAGTTAAAATTCCTCTCCTGGAAAACAGCTTTACTTGTAGCCATCACTTCAGCAAGAAGAGTGTCTGAATTGCAGGCCCTTATGGCTGTGGAACCCTTCATTATCTTCCATGCGGACAGGGTTTCCCTCGGGACTAATCCATCATTTATGCCCATGGTGGTATCTACTGTGGCTTTAAACCAATCCATTCATTTGCCAACCTTTTTTCCCAAATCCTCAGAGTAAAGGGGAAAGGATCCTGCACTCCCTGGATGTGCACAGGCAGCTTAGGTTCTATCTGGACAGGACTAAACCTTTCAGAAAACCTGACCAGCTGCTAGTCAGCTTTGCTGCAGGGGCAGAGGGCAAGGCCATTTCAAAGCAAACCATTTCTAAATGGATAGCACGGTGCCTCCATTTCTGCTATAAACACCATGGGAAGCCTACCCCACAGGGGATCAGAACCCATTCCACTAGGGCTACATCAACCTCTACAGGATTTCTCAGGGGAGTCCCTACCAGGAACATCCTGGAAGCTGCAACCTGGAGCACTGTACACACTTTCACAAAGCATTACCACTTACCTAGCTTTTCTAAATCCAGAGCTGGATTTGCCACAGTAGTCTTACAGGGCTGGCATGCCAGCCCTAATGCTTCTTGACTTCCTCCACCCATCCTCAGCTTTGGGAATCAACTCAAATGTGATGACTGCAACAGTGAAACACGAAGAACATAGTACAGTTCTCTACACTTACCATAAATGTAGATGTTCGAGTGTATTCAGTATTGAAGTCCTGGTTACCCTCCCTCCAGCCCCCTGACTTCTGTATACTTCTACCTATACTTTTTGTTTGGCACTGTCTTTTATCATTGTTATTTGTTTTTTGCTGGGGGTGTTCCACACCATGTAATTGCTTCCTATTTTGGGGGCTTCTGACATCTGGGGCAAGAAAAACTGATGTAATGACGTCAGCTGTATGTTTTATACCCCTGACCTGACGTCATGGAAGAAGCGACCGCATCCTATGCAGAAATCCCAAGACTCTGGTATTCAGGCTGACTGAGGGCTACCTGCAGGCAGATAACCCAAATGTGATGATTGCAACAGTGAATACACTCGAACATCTACATTTATGGTAAGTGTACACAACTATACTTTCTTTGTCTTCTTATTTTTTGTATTGTAAAGTTTTCCATATCTGAATTCCTTTGCCTGTATTTCTCTCCAAATATTTTTGGTGCTGCTCTTTTGGTGCTTTCTCCTTTGCATAAATATTACATCATATTAAATCTTTTTCTTTCCCATGTCCATATTTCTTCTTCAGATGTCTCCTGATCTTCCTGCTTCTCCTTACTTTGGGGACTCGCTTCATCATGCTGTGATGTAATCTGTGTTAAATCGTCTACATCAAATCCTTCACTTCACAGTGAGAGAACACTGATGTTTCTCAGTCCATCAGAAAGTACTATGAATTGTTACTGAAGGATTTTCCAGAACATACACCCATTCCTTGTGTTCTATTTGCTTTAGAGAATACATGTCTTACTAGCTGCAGTTTTTCTGATCGTCAGCCAGCTGCCCCTAAAAAGGTGGCTAGGATGTATAAAGTTTCTTAGTTTTTTTTTGTTTTTTTTTGTACACTATTCTCTCATTTGACCCAGCATCTATACCTGATCCCACTGCTGATAAGCACTTAATTTGAATCCTGCTTTTTCTGATAAGGATGGGAAAGTTAATAGGTATGGGGCATGTGTATACTTCTGCAACTTTGTTTTTCAGAATATTGAATTGTCAGGCTCGTTATATTAAAATTTGTCCTGACAAACTATGTAAGTATAAGCAGTGGTTTATTTGCAGTTTCTTCATGAGAGAAAAAAACTGCTTCAAATAATTTAGTTTCTTATATTGCACAGGGCACCACTCATTGCATACAGTGTGTGCATGTCTCCGTTGATACTACTTCCTGGGCTCTAGCCACTGGTAATGCTTTGAGGAGGTTTGCATGGATGTGTTCTCAGAACCCTCTGATGATGAAATGAGATTTTAAATTCTCCCTTCGATAGAGATTTAATACTTGGCTCCTTTGCTGCGGAGGTAATCAAAAAGAGTGATGAAAAGGGCAAGCTGCTCCAGGGAATCTCTTAAGATTTTTCAGCTTTCCTTTTTCAAGGGATTTCTACCTCCTCATCTAATTTGGGCAAAAAAAAGTGATGTCAACAAAACATAGGTAAACAGATGTTTATGAAGAAATGGCAAGGGGAGTCCAAACAGGAGTCTCAAACCTCCCAAAACCAAGGACAGTCCATAAGTCTGAATGATCTTTCATGAGACCTTGTGAACCCCTCCTACCCTGGCCCCTTTTTTCTTAGTCTGAATCTTCATTTATTCTTTTTGGCAGCAGGTAGTGTCAGAGAAATGGATTCTGAAAATCATTTATCATTGTTATGGATGGCAGTGGGAGGAAATTCCTTCTTTTTTTGGGGTCATTCCTAGTATTCCAGATCAGACACTTTTGTTTCCACCAGTTCTTCATCACCTGCTATCCCAAGGGGTGATAGAGCCAGTTCCCTCTTCCCAGGTGGGGAAGAGAGTTTATTCAAAGATGTTCCTAGTGCCAAAGAAAGAAGATTCTTTGGGTCCAGTTATGGATCTTTCTTTCCAAAACCTGTTTTTGATAGTGCCCAGATTTAAAATAATGTCACTTCATAGCCTGTTAACTCTTCTTCCTCTTTCAAGATGTTTGTCGTGTTACACTGCTGCAGTCATCACACTTGGGTTATCCTGCCGTCAGGCGGTCCCGCAGTCGGCCAGAGTTCCAAAGTCTTAGTCCGGCGTCGGTTGCGGTCACTTCTTCCCTGACGTCAGTGCGCCAGGGGTATATGAGGCATCCAACGCCATTTTCTTCAGTCTTTCTTGCCGCGCGGTGCCCGAAGCAGAAGCAGTTCGCAAGTGCTGGTCGGCCAACTCCTGAGATTTTCAAATCGAATTTCAGACTGAAGTCTTCAATAAAGCTAAGTACCCCATTGGGGAACCTTTTCTTGCCTCAGTCCAACGTCAGACAAAGTTAACAATTGCATTTCTTGTGAGAAGCAAATACCTCATAAGGACTTTCATTCTTATTGTATTTCTTGCCTAGGCCCAGACCACAACGTCACAGGTTGTCGGTTTTGTGCTAGGTTTAATAAACGAACTATTACGACGGTTTGATTTCGCCCGACATTACTTTGGTAGGAAATTTAATTATACCATGCCGTCAGAGCAACCGACGACCAGAATGCATAAAAAACGCAAGGATAAGGACAGGCAGCCGAGACCCAAACCAGACTCCGAGGCCTCTGCTGGGCCAGTCACGGGTTCTCCGGTTTTCAATGAGGTGCCTACGCAGCCCCTGATGACTGCTGATTTAGAACCTCAGACGGCTTCCGATTCCCAAGCGGAGATTACTAGGCCTCCACAGCCTTCATCTTTAGCCCCTTCCGACTCCAGGGCTGAAGGAGATTCCGGTGCAGTTGAAACGCC
The DNA here is from genome assembly GCF_019279795.1 of Protopterus annectens. NCBI lineage: Eukaryota > Metazoa > Chordata > Ceratodontiformes > Protopteridae > Protopterus > Protopterus annectens. Next base: position 827,101,017 of record NC_056741.1, on the reverse strand, counting down.
TACACTCACCATTAAATCCTACGCAAAGCTGAAAACTCCTTTAAAAGCAAAAAAGACTGTACAGCAGTCTCCAGTACAAGGCCTCATGCCTAAGAAACAGATGCTTAAGATGGCTGAAGATTTAATTACCCTAATCAGGGGTTCCCATCCCCCTCCTGATAAAAGGCCAAGACAGGAGGAGGATTATGCTTCCTCTGTCCAGGTCTCAATTTCCTCAGATTCTTCTGAGGAACAGGAATACTCTTTCCCCCCCTTATGAAGACTCTGATGCTGAAGAGTCTGTTCTCTCAGCATCTTCCCCCAGAAGACTACTCTTTTGGGGAAACTTTACATACCATGAGGGAACATTTCCACTGGGAAGGCCAGGATTACTCTGATTCTAAGAAAAGGCTCCGAGAGTTCCTTTTACTACCCCAGCACAGACCACTTGCTATCCCACCCGTGTTAGACATTGTGGATGATGTTTATTTAGAATCTAGCCTAAACCCAGACTCTGTACCTCCTGCACCAGCCAAACCAGACAGATACTACAGAGTCCCTGACTCTCACAAATTCTTATATAAAAGCCCTGTTGCTGACCCAGGGTCCCAAAGGGGTTAAGGCCTCTATTGCTAAAAATCCTGTACCCTCTGAAAGGGATTCCAGAGCACTAAACAGATGGGGAAAGAAAGTATATACCTCAGCTACTCTAGCTATAAGGGCCTTAAATTGCCAGTGTCACATGCTGAAATATCAGCAATACCTGATGTCTCAATTAAAACAAAAAATGATCACGCATTCAGAGCAGCCTGATTTCAAGGAAATGCAAGATTTGTTGCATGCAGCTGAACAAGTGGAAAAACATACTTTGCAATGTGGGTTTGATTCATTGGAGGCTTCCTGTAGAGCAGCAGTGACTGGGTCTGTCATACATAGGCATGCTTGGTTAAAAGAACAAATCCTACCTGATCATGTTAAAGCAAAGTTATTGGATGCACCTTTACAGCAGGATGTTTTATTTGGTGTAAAAGCAGAAGAGGTTTTAAAGAAAATAGAGGATAAGGCAAAATCTATGCAAATGGTCAAGGATTTTTTTTACAGGTTCAACCCCCTCGTTTCAGCAGAAATTGGCCAACAAAAAACTGGTCCTTTCCAGCTTCTGACAGACCACAGAGGGGCAAATACAGACGCCCTTACAAGCCTCGACAATGGGGTACCACAACCCAGAAAGGCGGAGAAGACAGGTCCCAAGCTATCAGAAGACAAACACAATGACTTTAACCCTCAGACTGCCTAGCAAATCTCTCTTGGCAGCTCCCTTGGGAGGAAAATTAGCACTTTTTGCAGACAACTGGCACATCATCACAAAAGACAAATGGGTCCTAAATATTGTCTCACAAAGATACAGATTCCACTTTCACACTTTACCAAGGATAAAAGGAATGCCAAACCTGCCACCAAATCAATGGGCAGAGGCTCAAAAACAAATTACAGCTCACATGGACATGAGAGCCATTCAACAGGTACCTACACAGGAGCAAGGACAAGGATTTTACTCAAGACTCTTTCTAGTCCCCAGAAAGGACAAAGCCTGGAGACCCATTCTGGACCTCTCAATTCTAAACACTTATCTGCAAGTACCCAAATTCAAGATGCTAACACTACAGCAACTTCTTCCCATGCTGAGCAAGAAGGCTTGGCTAGTAACGTTGGATCTCAAGGAGGCATACCTGCATGTCCCCATCAGACAAAATTGCAGAAGATACCTCCGATTTATTGCAGGTTCAACTCATTATCAATTCTCTGCACTGCCCTTTGGCTTATCTACTGCGCCCAGGGTCTTCACAAAATGCCTGGCACCAGTAATTGCATACTGCAGACAAAGAGGAATTCAAATATATCCATACCTGGACGACTGTCTTATTCAAGCAGCAAGCAAGGACATTCTTTTAAAGCATCTGGCATTTGTCAAACATCTATTAAGTTGCCTAAGGTCCACAGTAAACGAAAAGAAATCAAAACTAGTGCCCTCACAAGACATAATATTCCTGGGTGCCAGCTTAAATACAACGGCCCAGATGGCTTATCTCACACCAGACAAGCAAGAATAACGGACTCAATACTTCAAAATGATGGCAACAAAGACCCAACTCCCTGCAAGAAAAATTCTGCAGACCTTGGGATTCATGGCATCTTGCATACTACTAATACCATTTGCAAAACTGCATATGAGGAAATTACAGTGGTACCTGAAAAGCATATGGACTCAACACAGCCACAGCTTGGAAACAATAATACCACTCATTCCCTGCCTTCAACAGGAGTTTCTATGGTGGGCTCAGGCATGACACCTCAACAAGGGTCAGCCTTTTATCTTAGACACAGCCAGGCAAACTATAACAACAGATGCATCGGATTATGCCTGGGGAGCACATATGGCAGGACAATGCATTCAGGGCAAATGGTCTACAGATCAAAGGCATCTGCATATCAATCAAAAAGAGATGCTAGCTGTACAAAATGCCCTAACAGCTTTCAAGGACCTCCTACATCCAGGACAACTCCTTATAAAGACAGACAACACCACAGTAATGTGGTACATAAACAAGCAAGGGGGCACACACTCATACCCCCTATGCAGGCAAGCAATGACCTTGTGGAACACAGCACTGACCTACCACGTTCAACTACAAGCACAATTCCTGCCAGGAAAGAAAAACACATTGGCAGACGATCTAAGCAGAAACATCATGGATCCACAAATATTCACAATGATAACTCAAAAATGGGGGCACCCAGACATAGATCTGTTTGCCAACCCCCAAAACTACCAACTTCGGAAATTTTGCACAAGGACATACCACCCACTAGCTTGGAAAGTAGATGCCCTCTCATTCAGTTGGAAAACATTAACAGTGTATGCCTTTCCTCCACTGCATCTTCTAGCAAAGGTGCTTCTGAAAACCAGATTAGAGAGGCCACAAATGATACTCATTGCTCCAGACTGGCCACGCCAACACTGGTATCCAATACTAAGGAACATGGCTCAAGGCCCACCATGTATTTTGCCTCAAATTCCTCACCTGCTCACTCAGCAAAACAATCAGATTCTACACAGCCAGCTCAAGACTTTAAATCTGGCTGCATGGCAAATTACCTAAGCAACCAGTCAACACTTCTCTCTAAAGCTGTTATGGATGTCATTCTGGAGGCCAGGAGGCCCAGCACCAGGAAAACCTATTCAGACAAATGGAAAAGATTTTGTGTAAAGGCCAAAATCCCCTTGTTCCAAATATTCCTCAGATTCTACAATATTTAACTGAGATGTTGCACAAAGGACTTTCTTTTTCATCTATTAAGATCCACGCCTCAGCGATTTCAGCTCACTACAACACGGGTCCTCCTATATTTTCACATCCACTGCTAAGACAGTGCCTCAGAGGGGCTAAGAACATAAGACCGCCCCGGAGAGCACCAACAACAACTTGGGATCTCAACTTTGTTCTGGAAAAGCTTACACTGCTGCCCTTTGAACCAGCTTTTACAGCTGATTTACAGTTTCTTTCATGGAAAACTGCCCTGCTGCTAGCAATAACTTCAGCACGAAGAGTCTCATAGCTACAGGCCCTAATGGCAGTGGAGTCCTTTCATCATTTTTCATCAAGGCAGAGTCGCTCTATGAACTAACCCTTCCTTTATGCCAAAGGTGGTATCCAGTGTGGCCCTAAACCAAACCATTCATTTGACCACCCTTTTCCCAAACCCCCAGAACAAAGGAGAAAGGCTCCTGCACTCTTTGGACATTCACAGGCAATTACATTACTACTTGTATAAAACTAAAGTTTTCAGAAAATCTGACTAGCTCTTTGTATCCTATGCTGCAGGATCACAAGGAAAAGCTATCTCAAAACAGACCATTTCTGCTACACACATCATGGGAAACCTGTACCTGCTAGCATTAGGTCCCATTCCACCAGGGCTACAGCCACATCAACAGCCTTTCTCAGAGGGGTACCAACCAAGGATATTTTGGAGGCTGCAACTTGGAGTTCAGTGCACACCTTCACCAAGCACTATCACTTACCTCTATACTCTAAAACCAGAGCTGGCTTTGCCACTGCAGTTCTGCAGGGCCTACTAGCTTCTCCAAACCCTGTTTAGTTCCACTGCCCATCCTTAGCTTTGGGATTCAACCCAAGTGTGATGACTGCAGCAGTGTAACACGATGAACATAGTACAGTTTTGTACCTACCATAAATGTAGATGTTCGAGTGTTCACACAGCTGCAGTCCAGGTTACCCTCCCCCCATCCCCTCTGACCTAGCTGAACTTTTCTATACCTTTCTATCTTGTACAACCTTTGTGGTGTATTTGCTTGTAACTGAAGGTATTTATTTTATTTCCTTTACATGTTTAATTAGCAGTATGTATTGCCTACCTACTTGGGGGCACCTGACGTCTGGGGCAAGAAAAACTGAAGAAAATGGCGATGGATACCTCTTATATACCCCTGGCACACTGACGTCAGGGAAGAAGCGACAGCAACCGATGCTGGACCAAGACTTTGGAACTCTGGCCAACTGCGGGACCACCTGACGGCAGGATAACCCATGTGTGATGACTGCAGCAGTGTGAACACTCGAACATCTACATTTATGGTAGGTACAAAACTATACTTTTTGTGGCAACACTAGACTTTGTCCCCTATTCATCCAAATTTCAGACATTTCTTATGTTTTTTTGTGTTTGTATTACAAATTGTCTAGCTGATGTCATAGCTTATTGCAGGCTACAGGGTATCCACGTTTTTCAATTTTTCAACAACTTTCTTGTCTTTGCAGAGTCTCTTTCAAAAGTGTTAGTAATGTCTCTCATGTGAGAGATCTTTTACATAAGCAGAGATTCCAAAAAAAATCCAGAAATCTTTTTTGACTTCACACAGGCTTGTGTTCTTCGTATGTCAGCTAGACACCTCAGTTCAAAGAGCTTTTCTTCCACAGGAAAAGTAGATCTTTCTCTCTTTCTGTGTATGATTTTACACTTGGACATTGGTCACTGCCTGGGAATACCTCGGGATTTTGTTTCTCATGGCATCTGTGATTTTCATGATAGTCCTGGCAGGACTCCACATGTGAAAGATACAGTGCTACCTGAAATCTCTTTGTTCTCAGTATCAACGCTGTTTATCTTTTCAAATCCCAGTGCTGGGGTTTGTCAGAAGAGAAGTCTTTTGGTGTAGACAGATATTTTTAAATCCAGGTCTTCCATGCTTCCTCCCTGCTCCAAAGCATTAACTACAGACTCTTCGGACTTTGCGTGGGGAGTAGTTTTAGGAGGGATAAAAGTGCAGGGGTGTTGGACACCAAGGACAGATATAAAAGCATATAAACGTCAAGGAGATGCTTAGCCTGATCGAGGCAGTCAACTCTCTGAAGCAGCTTTGGTTCTCGGGACCTCTTCAAGTTGTTATAGAAAATACTGTAATCATGTGGTACGTCAACAAGCAAGGGGGATCCAAGTTGTACCCCTTCTGCAGATTTGTCATGTGAGCTTGGGATATAACTTCACAGTGCAGTCTCACACTGCAAATTGTGTGGTAGGCAAGCCGAGCAGGATCAGTGCAGACTGTCATGAATGGAAACTAGATTGGGGGGTCTTCCAATATTTGAACCATCTGTGGGGAGTTCCTCAAGTAGACATCTTTGCCTCCTGTCTGAACAGTCAGCTGGCAAGATTCTGTTACAAGAGTCCATGCAGGAAGGCCTGGAAGACAGGTGCCTTTTCTTTTCCTTGGACAGGAATTTTCCTGTATTCTTTTCCACCCCTTCCACTAATATCCAGTGTACCTCTGAAGATTCATAAAGCATGCCCCAAGGTTATGGCAACACCCTTCTGGCCAAGGCAACAGTGGTTCTCCCTTCTTTTGGAAATGGCCAGTGGCAATTAGCACAGGCCTTCTTACAGACTGGATCTACTTACATAAGAATATGGGTGTTTGATACACCCAGACATCAGTCATCTTCACTTGGCTGCCTGGATAATAAGGCCTTAATTCCTTTTAGGCAGCTGTTTACTGAGGACATTCAGTGAGTACTAATGAAAGCAAGAAAGCTCGCTACTAGAAATATATTAGCAAATGGAAAAGATTTTCTAGTTGGTGCCAACAACATAACCAGCTCCCATTCAGGACTAGGTGTTCTCAGGTTCTACATTGTATATATGTGTTACTTTCCTATGGCCTTTTTTTCCTCTGTAAAGGTTAATTTATCAGCCATTTCAGCACTAAGGCACTAAACCACCTTTCTCATTTTACTAGGCTACAGAGGGATTTGATCAAAGAAAACTAGCTCTGCCCCAGAGGCCATGTCTGATGAGGAACAGAAGGTCTCTTCCTCCAGAATGGCCACTCTACAGTCAATTTCCAAATCATCCATGAGGTTAATTTCCCACACTGCAGAGGGCACCTCTAGCACCACTGGTTCAGGCATTGCCATTAGGCGTCATCCCTGGATGCGGCTGTGTGACTTTGCAGAATCTTTCAAGGTATCATTTATCAGTGCACCCTTTGATGGATTGTCATTGTTTGGGACCACTGTTAGAGTGACGCTGTCCCATAGTGAGAAAGATGGAAAGACCTTGTCTGCTATTGGAATCCATTTTTCTACCCCACAAACATCCTTCTCTGGGAGTCAGCATGGTGATAAAAAAAATTGTGGTTCAAGAAATCTTAAGGTTCTTTTCAGGAATCCCAGGGAGATTTTTTCCCCAGAGACAGAGGAGGAAACAGTAATAAGAGTAGATGCCACCCACACAGCAGAGGGAATCCGCAGAATCAAGGGTCTTTGAGCTTCATTCTCGGACAGACCCTTTCAACTCTCCTGAGGGGTTATCCAGCTGTTCCTTTCTGGAGGCAGTTGGGGAGCACTTTTATTCACACCCAGAAGCCTCGATAACCATCACAAATTATCCATGGGTGCAAAGAATTGTATAAAAAGGCTATTCCCTTCCCTTTTTAAAACATCCCAAAACAAACAGATCCCTCTTCGTTGTTCCACCCAGTCAGAGGGGATCAACAGTTTTGGAGATTGCAAAGCTGCTGGATAAAAGAGTCATCCAAAAGGTCCCCCAGATTAGATCAGGGATTTACTCAGTGTTGTTTTTAGTACCAGCAAAAACAGGGAATCTGAGGCCAGTATTGAACCTGACATCCCTGAACAAGTCATCAAAAAACTCAAAATTCAGGCTAGTCACAGTCCAGTCCTTTCTACCACTTTTGCAAATTGAAGACTGGATGTGTTTGATATTCCTGAAAGATGCATATTATCATATCAATAGTGAACAGATGCTCCAGAAGGTATTTCCAGGCTGGGAGCCAGTCCCTTCGAATTCGGAGTCCTCCCTTTTGGTCTCATCACAACCTCAGGGTGTTCAAATGCATGGCGGTAGTCGCAGCTCAATTGAGACTGCATGGATTCCATGTGTTTCCTTACCTGGATGATTAATCCACACCACTGTAACTAGGCATTTACTCACTCAAGCAAGGGATTATTTGTTTCACCTAGCTACCTTAGGCATAACTGCCAACACGTAGAAATTGCAATTGGATAAGTCCAAGTAATAGACTTCATAGTAGAGCATCTGGACACATCCAAAACCCTGGCCTTTCTCCCTCCAGTCAGAATTTCTACTCTGACTACATATCAGACAGATTCTGTCAATACCGAATCTGCCAGCAAAATAATTTCTGAGAGCATTGGGGTCTATGGCTGCCATGGTTACCCTGTTAACTATATCAAGACCACACATGAGAATTCTGCAGTGGGCATTGGCAGTCCAATGGTCCTTGCACCAGCATCCTCTAAGCTGTCTGATCAAACTTTCAAGAGTGTCAAAGACTTGCTTCTGTGGTTGCTCCATTCTTCAGATGTCAAAAAATGTCATCCCTTTGCCCCCCCCGCCCCAATACCACGTTGACCATAGACACCTGCCAGGTGGGTGGGTGGGGCTTTTCTGGGATAGACTGTCCAAGGCATGTGTATGTCACAGGAGACCAGTCTGCATATCAGTATCCTAGAGATGAGTGGTCCTTCCTAGCACTCCAAGCCCTGCACAGCTTTCTTCCTCTAGGGACTATTGTGATATAGACAGACAATATGGCATTTGTCTTGTTACGTCAACAAGCAAGGAGGAACCAGGTCTTACCCACTGTGTTGAGAAGTAGTGAGAGTGTGGCAGTTGGTGTTCTCTACCAACCGCTTTCTAATTGCAATGCACATTCTGGTGGAGTGTAACATTCTAGTGGACAGGCTGAGCAGTGTCTTGCTGATGCCTCACGAGTGATATCTAAAGCAGTCATTGGCAAACATGTTATTTCACAAATAGGGTCAACCCAGCTGCAATCTCTGTCCCCCCTCACAACAACAAATGCAGCAGGATTTTTGCCATGATCTCTCTCTTCAGGGACAGTCCTCAAGAGATGCTCTAGTTCATGCTTGGCCCCCTTGTCTACTTTACGCATTCCCACCTCTACTTCTAACTCTCATGTTCCTTCAGAAAGCATACAGATTGAAGAGAAGGGTAATCCTCATAGCTCCTTTCTGGCCTCAGCAAGTCTGGTTCACCATCCTGTAATCTCATCTCATCTGTCCTTTGGACGTTGGAACCGGTTCCAGATCTACTGTCCCACCCATCAGGGCAGACTCACCTAGATCTGCCTGGCCTAAAACTAACTGCATGGTTTCTCCAATTTTGATGTCTTTCTTCCTCCATCTACAGGACTCTTATCCCACAGGCTGAGGAACAAATGAAGGTAACTATGTCGGATAAAGAAGTTATGTACTCACCATAACGTTCCAGCTATGTTGGTCATTTTCATTCTTCCTCAACCTTTCCATCCTCTTTCTCCCCTGCCCATGGCTGTGAAAGACCTCATGATATGCTTATAGGAGCCAAAGTTCCTGTTTGAGTTCCCGAACCTTGTTCTTTCTCTTTTTGTAGTTACCTATTTATATCTATATTTATGCATATAGTCTGCAATATGTTAGCAGAAAACTCGATCTGAGGTAATCTGGGGGAGTGAGGCATTGTGGGTAAATGAGGAGCTTGAGCTTCAGAGCCAGAGCTTTGGAAGGTGGCGGAGTCAGATCTGAAACCCACAAGTTGAGGAAGAATGAAAATGGACAACACAGATGGAACATTATGGTGAGTACATAACTTCTTTTTTATGCCTAAAGTGGTATCCAAGTTTAAGCCAAACTATCCCTCTCCCTGTTTTCTTTCCTGAACCTGAAAATGAGGGAGAAAGGGTACTCCATACCTTGCATGTCTACAGACAACTCTAGTACTATCTTGACAGCCTTAAATCTTTCAGATCTTCGTATCAATTGTTCATTTCTTGTGAAGGTAAGAAGGTGAAACCTCTGTAAAAACAGACCATTTCCAATTGGTGCTATTACCTTTTGTTATACTCTCCATGACAAATTGATTCCAGGCATGATCAAGGCCCTACTGTTCCAGGGCCTTGGCTTCATCTGTGGCTTTTTGTAAAGTGTTGGATTCTAGAAGTATTCTAAAAGCTGATACGTGGTCCTCTGTACATACATTTACAAAGCACTATAAGCTTCATTCCTTCTGTAGGTCCAGATCAAACTTTGCTAAGACCATTCTCCAGGGGCTCCTGGACTCTTCTCCTTCCACTTCCCAGATGTATTTAGCTAAGGTAGTCTGTCCATACAGCTAAGGCTACTGTAGCAGTGATCAATGTTATGAACATAGTACAGTTGGGTAAGTAAAACTTACCGTAACAGTAAGTGTTCGAGTGATACTGCTGCAGTAGCATGTCCCCCCCCCCTCCACCCCCCCCCCATGTTTTTTATGCTAGGATGTGGACATATATTTTTTGTTTCTAGCATTGTCCTTTCAGGGCTCAGTCTACCTCTTTCTGCTGGCAGGAAAGCTCTGGAGGGCCTAGCACCCAAACATGTACTTTAGTCAGCTCAGCTAGAGCTACCTGACAGTTTGGGCTTGTGAAAGTTGCCGTGAAGCTCTCTAAGGTGGCCGGCTGTTGTATTCTTAGCAGGATATATAACACATGTAGGTAAGGCTATTGCAGCAGTGATCATTCAAACATCTACTGGTATGTTAAGTTTTACTTGCACAGCTGTACTTTCTAGTGACATTTCTGTGTTTGCATATGGCTCATCAGTTTTAACGCTATACGCTCTGCTTATCCTTCAATACCGTCTGCTTTAAACACTAACCCCCTCCACAATTATTTTTACACTTAAAGATTATCAGATGTTGGTTCATAGGTAGGTATTAGGCTATCGGCCCAAGGGCCTACATAAGCCTAGCCAGCAAGGTACCATAGCTTACGCCACCCAAGAAAGTTATTTTCCTGTGCCATTGTCCAGCAGAGACACAGAAGTGATCCCCGGGGGTGTTTCCTATTTCCCATCCACTCATCAAGATTTTTCTTAGAGTGCTAATGAAGAACTTTGCGTGACATAGATGGGTAGCTTGTTCCAGAGTATAGGAAGTCTCTGGGACAGGAATCTATCCCTCCAGCGTGTTCTGTTTATTGTGGTGACATGGTTTAGGTCCCTAGAGCGTGTAGCTTGGAGGAATTGGGATTTCTTTAGGTGTAGCATGTCCAACAGCTCTGGGTTTGACAAAGCTTTATATGTTAGGCAGAGGTCACCTCGGAGTAGGTGATATGCTGTGGAGTAAAGCTGGAGTTTTTTGAGGTGGTCAGTGTAGGGCATTTGTTTGAGGCCAGTGATCCTGTTTGTGAGGTACTTCTGTGGCCTTTCCAGCTGCTGCAGATGTCTTGTGAGGTACATTCCAAAAGGGGCGTTGTACTCTATAATGGGTCTAATGAGTGACGAGTAGAGGGGAACAATGACCTCTTTTTTCCTGGATGAGAAACCCTTTTATGATGAGGTGTGCCACATAGAAGGACTTCCTGACTACTGTGGCGATGTGACTATCAAAGGAGAGACTACTGTCCACCTGGGTCCCAAGGTCTCTTATCACGCATTTGGTATTAAGTAGATTGCTGCCTATGTGATAGTTCATGGGTACAGAGTTTTTACCAAAGGGGATGACGCTGCACTTTTTGGCATTGAGCTTGAGGCCACGGCTCTGACACCAGGCATCTGTCTCAGTGAGGCCCTTCTGTAGGATGTCCACATCGTTTGGGGACTTGACTATGACTCCTAGTTTGCAGTCATCTGCGAACTTCATCAGTCAGAGGCCTTCTGTGATAGCCTGTACTTCAGAGAAGTAGATACCAAACAGGAGAGGTCCCAGGACGGAACCCTGTGGCACTCCACTTGTCACTGCCTTGAGGTCAGATTTGGAGTCTGCAACTTTTACAGTGTGGGTTCTGTCAGTGAGCCAGTTGGCAACCCATCTTGTGACGTAGGGATTTATAACTAGTTTAGTGAGTTTAGCTATAATTCCAGAATGGGGGATGGTATCAAAAGCCTTGGCAAGGTCAAGATAGGCTGTGTGAACCACCTTACCCTCATCCACGGCTTTGGTGACTGCCTCAAAGAAGTCAATCAGGTTCAGGAGGCATGATCTGCCTTTCACAAACCCGAACTGGGTGGGATCCAGAGTTTGGAGGTTACCAGTGTCTTTGTTTGAGTTCCATGGTGATACGTTCCATGGCCTTGCAGACCAGGCTCGTCAGGCTAATAGGTCGATAGTTCCCGGGATCAGTGGTGGCTCCCCCTTTGTGGAGTGGGATAACTGTTGCTGTGCGCCATTCAGTGGGCACAAAGCCTGATGCGAGGCTATTATTGAACATGGTGCTTAAGTGGGGAGCCAGTTCATTCTGAAGATCGTGTAAAACACAGCCTGGGATGTTGTCTGGTCCCATGGATGCTGTGTTTTTGGCTTTAGAGAGTGCAGCTTTTACCTGTGTAGTTGTGATTACAGGGACTCTGCATTCTTCCTGTATAGATATGGGCCCTTTAGGGGGGTGAGAGAGGGGTAAAGTTAGCACTGAACCGATCTGCCAGGATGTTGGCAATATCAGTTGGTTCTGTAATTTTCGTGCCTTTGTGCTGTAACTCAGAGCAGATCTGGGTGTTGCCATCTAGATTCTTGACATAGCTATAGAATGCTTTGTGGTTGTCCTTGGATTTAGTGGCGATTTTGTTTTCATAGCTAGTTTTGGAGGATCTTATAAGGGATTTCAGCTTCTTACTGAGGCTGACCAGGGAGCTCCTCCACTCATGGGATTTTACTCTCTTTTGCAACAGTTTATTCCTTCTGTTGTACAATTTGTTTATGGCAGCGGACCACCAGATTGGCTTCCTTTTTTTGGAGGATAGCGTCTTGGTTCTGCTTGGGATAGCACGATCCATGCACTAAAATACAACCAAACAGCAGAAACATTGTTTCTTAATATTCATAGCCTGCCCTAAACATTTGTATTATATTTGTAAATGGTGCTGCCTAATAAAATTTTAAAATCAATACATGTGGTATACAAGAACAGTGTCAAATAGTTAAAAGGGTGACAACCTTTAATAATTAAAAGTAAGGAAAGTCAGTATATCTGTTTGCAGTTTATCAGTTTTCTGCTGTTGTGTTTCATTTGTGCATCACTCCTCTGTACACTCACCTGCATGCTAATATCACACCTCTGTACACTCTCCTGCATGCTAATATCGAAGTAAAGGGACCCTTCAGTACTTATATTTCACAAAGTTATATTAGCTAGCATGTAATAAAACTCTCTGCTTGGCCTCGTCTTTCACTGGTTGTTAAAGAGACAGCCCATAGCCCTATAGTAGTAGTAGTAGTAAGGTACTGGTGATGTAGGTTGCTGTACAGTGCAGCTAGCTCTTTAGTTACTTGCCAGGAGGGGTGTTGATATGATGTTTTGAAAGGAGACAAATACTATTATGCAAAGGTGGTGTCTTCTAGCATGAATGCTGTATAAGATTATTCATTGTGTTACCAGAGGTACCCAAGTGCACTCTGTCAAGTTAATGGAGGTAAATTTGCTTTGCAGGACATATTTTAAAGCAACATCTAATGCCTAACTCTTGGGGTCCTACAAAGCTGATCGCAATGAAATAGCATCTGGAATTTATTGAGCTAGTGAAGATGTTCTTCGTGTTTCACTGTTGCAGTCATTACATTTGGGTAATCTGCTGGCAGGTTACCCTCAGTCGGCCTGAATTCCAAAGTCTTGGATCCTGCGTCGGATGCTGTCTTCTCTTCCATGACGTCAGGTCGTCAGGGGTATAAAACATGCAGCCGACGCCATTTTCTCCAGTCTTTCTTGCCGTGCGGTGCCCGAAGCAGAAGCATTTCGCAAGTGCCGGTCGGGCAACTACTGAAATATTCGAATTTGAGTTTCAGAACTGAAGTCTTCACTAAAGCTAAGTACCCCGTTGGGGAAACTTTTTTCTTGCTTTTTACCGATGTCAGAAAAAGTTACTAATTGTATTACTTGTGGGAAGCAAATACCTCATAAGGATTTCCATTTATACTGTATTCCTTGCCTAAGCCCAGATCACAATGTGACTGGCTGTCGGTTTTGTGCTAGATTTAACCAACGCACTATTAAGTGTTGGTATATTTTTGCATCTAAGTATTTTGGAAACAGATTTAACTACCCAGAAATGTCATTGGATAGCAATCCAACTACTGGAGTACATAAAAAAAACGCAAAGAAAAGGACAGAGAAATGCAGTCGAGATCCAAAACCGACGATGAAGCTTCTCCTAAGCCAGTCGCCGGTACTCAGTGAGGCGCTTTCGCAGCCCCTGATACCCACTACCTCCGAGTCACAGGCCTCTACAGACACCCATGTGGAGTCCGGCATGCCGCAAGATACTCAAGGTATTGGACCGACGGATGTATCTCCCTCAGATGGGTCCGGAGCCGCCTGAGCAGGCACTGGCTTCTGAGGGTGTATTCAGACCTCAACATTTTTATATCAAACCAACGAAAGATGCAAAGGCAAAGACACCTTCTAAAACTAAAAAAAAAAGACGACTGAGCCATGTGCACAGGCCTCTATGCCTAAAAAACAGATGATCAAAATGGCTGAAGACCTCATTACCTTGATCAGGGGTACCCATCCCCCTCCAGATAAGAGGCCTAGGCAAGACGCTGACTATGAATCTTCAGATCCGGTTTCTATTTCTTCTGATTCCTCTTCTGATCAGGAATTATCTTTACCTCCCTATGAGGATTCTGATACTGAGGAGTCTATTCCATCTGCATCTCCTCCTGAGGACTATTCATTTGCAGAAACCTTGCATACTTTGAGGGAGCATTTTCACTGGGAGAGTCAAGACTTCTCAGAAGCAAAAAAGAGGCTCAGGGATTTCCATCTCCCTCAGCACAAGCCTTTAGCCATTCCCCGTTTTAGACATTGTGGATGATGTGTTTTCGGAGTTAAGCCTGACCCCTGACTCCTTACCTCCAGCTCCCAGTAAGCCTGACAGTTATTACAGGGTCCCGGACTCTCATAAATGTTTATTTAGAAACCCTGCTGCTGATCCTGAAACTATTTCACAGGGTCCAAAGGGAGTTAAGGCTTCAACAGCAAAAAACCCTACCCCCTCCGGCAGAGATTCAAGGACATTGGACAGATGGGGAAAAAAGGTTTATACATCTGCAGCCTTGGCAATCAGGGCCTTAAACTGTCAATTTCATATGCTTAAGTACCAACAACATGTTATGTGATTGCTGAAACAGAAAATGATGTTTATTTCAGAATGTGCAGAAAATAAGGAATTGCAGGAATGATTGCATGCAGCTGAACAAGTTGGGAAGCATACTCTGCAATGTGGTTTTGATTCTTTAGAGGCCTCCTGCAGGGCCACAGTTACTGGATCTGTGATTAGGAGGCATGCCTGGTTAAAGGAACAAAATTTGCCTGATCATGTTAAAGCTAAATTGCTAGATGCACCTTTACAGCATGATTCTCTGTTTGGTATTAAGACGAGGTTTTAAAGAAAATGGAAGACAAAGCTAAGTCTATGCAAACTGTTAAAGATTTCTTACAAGTGCAGCCACCTAGGTTCAGTAGACACTGGGCTACACAAAACTGGTCCTTTTCTGTGTCAGACAGAGCTCAAAGGGGCAAATCCAGACGCCCTAAGGGTTCCAGGTACCAGGCTCAAGACTCATACAGGTCAAAGCAATGGGGCGCATCCACCTCCAAATCTGGAGGAGATAAAGCACAAACCTACAGAAAGCAATCCCAATGACTTCCCTCTACCTACACCAAGCACTTATCTTTTGGCAGCACCCATAGGGGAAAAATTAGCACTTTTTGCTGAAAATTGGCAGTTAATAACCCAGGACAAGTGGGTACTAAACATCGTATCACAGGGATACAGATTCCATTTCCACACACTGCCAATGACAAATGGTTGGCCAGATCTGCCAAAAAAACAATGGGCAGAGGCACAGAAACAGGTTACGTCCCTCATGGATATGCGGACCATTCAGACAGTACCAGAACAGGAAAAAGGGGAAGGTTTTTACTCAAGACTGTTCTTAGTACCCAGAAAGGACAAGGCCTGGCAGCCAATACTGGATTTATCGATTTTGAACACATACCTGGACATTCCAAAATTTAAAATGCTCACTTTGCAACAGCTTCTGCCCAGCTGGGCAAGAATGCTTGGCTGGTGACTTTAGACCTAAGAGAGGCATACCTGCATGTCCCAATAAGACAGTCGTGCAGAAGATACCCCAGATTCAAGGCTGGCTTAATGCAATACCAATGCCCTTTGGCTTATCTACTGCGCCCAGGGTCTTTACAAAGTGCCTGGCACCAGTAATTGCATTTTGCAGACAAAGAAGTATTCAATATATCCTTACTTGGACGACTGTCTCATTCAAGCAGAGAACAAGGACACTCTTCTACAACACCTGGCGTTTGTGAAAAGGCTTCTAACATGCCTAGGGTACACAATAATTAAAAGAAATCACAACTGGTACCCTCTCAAAAGATAACATTCCTGGGTGCAAGGTTGAATACAACTGCCCAGATGGCTTACCTCACGCCAGACAAACAAAGGCAACTGACTACTTACTTCAAACTGATGGCAACAAAAACCCAGTCTTCTGCAAGACAAATTCTGCAGGCTCTGGGCTTTATTTCTGCATCCTACAAATTCCATATGCAAGACTGCATATGAGGAAACTTCAATGGTACCTAAAAAGTTTATAGAGTCAACACTCACACAGTCTGGAAACAATGATTCCTGTCATCCCCTGCCTGTGACCGGAGTTTCTATGGTGGGCAAAGGCCTGTCACCAAAACATGGGATGGCCCTTCACTCTACCCCCTGCCAGCCAAACCTTAACAACAGACACATCAGATTATGCTTGGGGGGCCCACATGGCAGGAAGATGCATTCAGGGCATATGGGCACCAAATCAAATGCATCTACATATCAACCAGAAAGAGATGCTAGCTGTTCAAAATGCCCTAACAGCCTTCAAGGACTTGCTTCATCCAGGACAACTACTGATAAAGACGGACAACACCACAGTCGTGTGGTATATAAACAAGCAAGGGGGCACACACTCATACCCCCTTTGCAGATTAGCCATGGCACTGTGGGACACAGCTTTGACCTACCAAATAAATCTTCAAGCTCAGTTCCTGCCAGGAAAACAAAACACTCTGGCAGACGATTTAAGCAGAAACCTTATGGATCCTCACGAGTGGAAACTAAATCCACAAGTCTTCAGCATGATAGCAGAGAAATGGTGGAGCGCAGACATAGACCTATTTGCCTCTCCTCAAAATTATCAACTGAAAAGATTCTGCACAAGGACTTATCACAGACAAGCATGGAAAGTGGACGCCCTGTCCTTCAGTTGGAAAAACCTATCAGCTTACGCCTTTCCTCCTCTGCGTCTTCTACCCAAGGTCCTCCTAAGAGTCAGACAAGAGAAGCCAAAGATGATATTAATTGCCCCAGACTGGCCCCGCCAATACTGGTATCTAATCCTAAGGAACTTGTCTCAATACCCAGCTTGGACCTTGCCTCAAAAAGCACAACTACTGTCCCAGCAAAACAATCAGATCCTGCACAATCAACTACAGACTCTGAACCTGGCAGCATGGCTAATCCTGTAATCATACAGACGACACCTCTCAGTAAAGCTGTGATGGATGTAATTTTGGAAGCCAGAAGGCTTAGTACTAAAAAATCTTATGCTGACAAATGGAAGAGATTCTGTGCTTGGAATCGAGCACAAGAAACTGATACAGCAGAACCGCATATTCCTCAGATATTACAATACTTAACTGAGATGCTTGACAAAGGCCTATCTTTTTCATCAATCAAAATCCATGCCTCTGCCATTTTGGCTCATTACAATACAGAGCCACCAATCTTTTCTCATCCTTTACTAAAGCAGTATCTTAGAGGAGCCAAAAATGTAAGGCCTCCTAGAAGATTACCATTACCTGCACGGGACCTCAATTATGTGTTGGAAAAGCTCACCCTGCCTCCATTTGAACCAGCGGCTACTGCTGATATAAAGTTCTTATCATGGAAGGCAGCTCTGCTACTAGCAATTACTTCAGCAAGAAGAGTTTCAGAGCTACAGGCTCCCATGGCTGTAGAGCCTTTTATCATATTTTACCCAGACAGGGTGTGTCTGAGGACAAATCCTACTTTTATGCCTAAGGTCATTTCCAGTATGGCTCTTAACAAAACAATTCATCTGCCAACTTTTTATCCAAATCCACAGAACAAAGAGGAGAGAATTCTGCATTCCTTGGACGTACACAGACAGCTAAGATTCTACTTGAGCAGGACTAAAGCTCTAAGAAAAAACTGAGCAATTACTAGTGTCATATGCTGCAGGATCAGAAGCAAAGGCTATTTCAAAGCAGGCAATTTCAAAGTGGATAAGCCATCACATCTGTTTCTGCTACTTACACCATGGCAAACCTGTGCCCAAGGGCATTAGGTGTCACTCCGCCAGGGCTGCAGCTACCTCAGCAGCCTTTCTCAGAGGAGTACCAACCAAGGACATCCTAGAGGCTGCTGCTTGGAGTTCTGTTCACACCTTTACAAAGCATTACCATTTGCCTCTCTACTCTAAGTCCAGGGCAGGCTTTGCCACTGCAGTGCTGCAGGGCCTTATAGCCTCACCTAATGCTGTTTAGCTGCAGCCTCCCAACCATAGCTTTGGGATTCTACCCAAATGTAATGACTGCAACAGTGAAACACGAAGAACATAGCACAGTTATGTACACTTACCATAAATATAGATGTTCGAGTGTATTCACTGATGTCCTTCAAGGATGCATCTGCAGTCATAACAAATGGGTTGTCCTGTCGTCAGGCAGCCCTTCGGTCGGCCGGATTCCAAAGTCTGGGTCCGGCTTCGGCTGATGTCGCACTTCACCCGACGTCATCTCTGCTGGTCTTCGGGTATAAAGGCATCAGCCGACGCCATTTTCCTCAGTCTTTCTTGCCGCGCCGCGCCCGAAGCAGAAGCTGTTCGCAAGTGCCGGTCGGTCAGATCCAGAGATTACTACTACCGAATACTACTCAAGACTTCTAAAAGCTAAGTACCCCGTTGGGGACTCTTTCTTGCCTCAGCCGATGTCAGAAAAAGTCAATAACTGTTTAACTTGTGGGAAACAAATACCTCATAAAGATTTCCACTCTTACTGCCTGCCTTGCTTAGGCCCAGACCACGACGTAGCAGCCTGTTCGGCCTGTGCTTCCTTCAACCGACGAACGCTTAGGCGTCGGTCAGAGTTTGCTGAACAGTTTTTCGGCTCAGATTTTGCGTACATTATGCCGTCGGATCCTCCGACTACCCAAATTGTTAAAATAACGCAAAGAAAAAGACCGACTCGCGGTCCGCGGTTTCGGCCGAAACCACGGTTAAGCAAGCCGCGAGTGTCTCGGTTTCGGCCGAAACCGAGAAAACCGGTCAATCTTCAGCCGAATCCATGACTACTACTGAGGCTCCTGCTACCTTAGTTGAATCGGCCTCAGAAGTTTTGCCTACTACTGTGGTTCCTAGTGATTTATCAGACACCATTCCTTTGGATGTCTCTACCCCAGCACGTGGTGCTGCTAGGCCTCCTGCAGCCATGTCTATTAAGGCCTTTGCCAGGGCTAAAGCAGCCAAAACTGTTAAATCAGTGCCTGTTAAGCCCCCTCACACAGGCCCACTTCTAGTTCACAAATGCTTACTCTGGCTGAGGATTTAATATCCTTAATTAGGGGATCCCAATCCCACCCAGACAGGGCCTCTCAGCCCCCAGAAAAGAGACCTAGAGCAGAGCCCCCCGAGCCAGTGTCCTCTGATTCTTCGGATGACTCAGACATTACAGACCAGCCAGAGGCTCCTTTTTCTACTTATGAAGATTCAGATGCTGAAGAATCCATTCCATCTGCCTCTCCACCAGAGGAATTCTCCTTTGGGAAAACCTTACATGCCATGAGAGAATAATTCCAATGGCAGGGACAACATTTCTCAGATTCAAGAAAAAGGCTTAGGACATTTCTGCACTTACCACAACATAGCCCCTTAGCTATACCTCCAGTACTGCCTGTTGTGGATGATGCATTTAATGATGTTTGCACTGCTCCTGATACTTTACCTCCAGCCCCTGCCAAACCAGATAGATTTTACAGGGTGCCAGACACTCATCACCACCTATACAAGGCCCCACTTGCAGATCCTGAGACTATATCCCAGGGGCCTAAGGCAGTAGCCTCGACCTCAGCAAAACCCAACTCCTTCTGAATGGGAATCCAGGTCCTTAGAGAGATGGGAAAAAAGTTTACACCTCTGCTACTCTCTCAGCTAGAGCTTTAAACTGTCAGTTTCATATGATCCAATGCCAAGAGTTTATGCTTGATCAGTTAACTAAGAAGCTGTCCACTGATGACCCCTTAGATAAGAAATATGTTTTAGAAATGGTGAATAACATTCAGCAGGTTAGTAACCATTCTTTAAAATGTGGCTATGATGCACTGGAGGCTTCATTTAGATCAGCCATGACTGGCACAGTGATAAGAAGGCATGCATGGTTGAAAGAACAGGTCTTGCCGGATCATGTTAAAGCAAAGCTGTTAGATGCTCCTATGGATAAGGCCAGTCTATTTGGTACACCTGCTCAGCAAGTAATGAAGAAAATGGAAGACAAGGCAAAATCTGTACAAACAGTTAAGGATTTCTTACAGGTTCAGCCCCAAGGTTTAGCAGGAACTGGCCTGCCAAAATTGGTCCTTTCCAGACTCCTCAAAATCTCAGAGGCAGGAATAGATGCTCTAGAGGCAGAAATCAATCCAGAGGAGGTGCCTACAGAGGACTGACAGTGGCAAGGCAATAACCGAGGCACAGACACAACCACTGCCACTGCAACAGGACAATCACAGTGACTTGGCTCTGACACCGCCTACCAGGGAGCAAATAACAGCACCTTTAGGCGGAAAGTTAGCCTTATTTTCAAAAATTGGCACTATATCACAAAAGACAAGTGGATTTTGCAAACCATAGACCAAGGTTACAGGTTCCACTTCCACACTTTACCAGTAAAAGAGGAATGCCAAACCTACCTCCAAATCAAAAACAGAAGCTCTAAAGCAGATAGCGCAATTAACAAAGATAAGAGCTGTGGAAAGAGTACCAATAACAGAACAGGGCAAAGGATTCTACTCCAGACTCTTCCTAGTACCAAGAAAGGAGAAAAGTTGGAGACCTATTCTCGACCTGTCCGTCTTAAACACATACATCAATGTCCCAAAATTCAAAATGCTGACCCTACAGCAACTTCTTCCCATGCTGGGCAAGGAGTGTTGGCTGGTAACTCTAGATCTCAAGGAGGCATACCTGCACGTCCCCATACGACCAAATTGCAGAAGATACCTCAGATTTCTTGCAGGATCAGAGCATTATCAATTCTCAGCATTGCCCTTTGGCTTATCTACTGCCCAGAGTATTCACAAAATGCCTGGCATCAGTAATCGCTCACTGCAGGCTACAGGGAATCCAAATTTATCCATACCTGGATGACTGCCTGTTACAAGCGGACAACAAAAGCAAGCTGACAACAGATTTACAAAAAGTCATTTGCTTACTACAAGCCCTGGGATACACAGTCAATTTACAAAAGTCAAGACTGATACCATCCCAAACAAGAACATTCTTGGGTGCGGAATTGGACACAGCAAAACAAATGGCATTCCTAACTGCAGAAAAACAAAACAACTCCTCTTTACTTCTTGGCATTAACAAAGCAGAACAAACTAACAGCAAGAAAAGTACTGCAGGCCTTGGGCTTCATGGCATCATGCATAATCTTGGTCCCACATGCCAGACTGCATATGAGAAAGCTACAGTGGTACCTAAAGAATTTATGGTCTCAACACAGGCACAGCTTAGAAACCGAAATCCCACTAATCCCATGCCTGAAACAGGAGTTCCTATGGTGGGCTCAAGCATGCCAGTCAAACCCAGGCTTGCCCTTCCACAACTTTCAAGCAAGCCAAACCATCACAACGGACGCCTCAGACCTAGGCTGGGGGGTGCACATGTTGGACAAATGCATACAAGGATTGTGGACTCCAGACCAGCTGCACCTGCACATAAACCAAAAAGAAATGCTGGCAGTAAAACTAGCAATCCAGAAATTCAGACCATTCCTCAAAGAAGGCCATTTACTGATAAGGACAGACAACACCACAGTCATGTGGTACATCAACAAACAGGGAGGCACTCATTCATACCCCTATGCAGAATGACTCTGGACCTTTGGAATATGGCTCTGAGCTACAACATCCAGTTACAGGCAATATTTCTGCCGGAAAAGAAAACACCCTAGCAGACATGTTAAGCAGAACCACCTCGGATGCTCACGAATGGATGCTACACCGGACATCTTCAAGGCCATCACAAAGAAATGGGGAATGCCACAAATAGACCTATTCGCATCCCCACTCAATCACCAGCTCAAAAAATTCTGCACAAGGACATACCACCCACTTGCATGGAAGGTGGACTCTCTATCCTTCAGTTGGAAAGGCCTGACGGCATATGCATTTCCACCTCTTCCTTTGATGCACAAGGTACTACTGAAAATCAAAGAGGAACGCCCAAGGATAATCCTGATAGCTCCGAATTGGCCAAGACAACACTGGTATCCATTGCTGAGGAGCATGTCTCTGGGGAGAATGTGGTCAATACCCCTGATGCCTTTGATGTTAACTCAGAAAAACTACAACATCATGCACCCAAACCTAAAAACCTTGCAACTGACTGCCTGGAACATCACATAGCAGCAACTAACCCAGACCTATCCCAAAGGGTTAAAGACATTATCCTTGAAGCCCGCAGACCTTCAACAAGAAGGAACTATGCAGGAAAATGGAAAAGATTTGTCATTTGGAGTACTGAAAGAGGAAAAGATGTGTCTAACATAGATATTGCTAACATCCTGGAGTACTTGGCAGAGCTTCTACATACAGGCCTGTCCTATTCCTCCATCAAGATACATGCATCAGCTATTTCAGCAGAATACAGCTTGATCCACCTGTCTTTTCGCATCCTCTACTCAGGCAATTCCTCAGAGGGATCAAGAATGTAAAACCTCCTAGGAAACCACCATTGCCAGCATGGGACTTGAACTTTGTGCTAGAAAAACTGACACTCCCTCCATTTGAACCAGCAGCAACAGCAGATCTTCAACACCTATCATGGAAAACTGCTTTCCTACTGGCAATTACTTCAGCAAGGAGGGTTTCGGAACTACAGGCCTTAATGGCAGTACAACCCTTCCTAATCTTCCATCAAGATAGGGTGTCCATGAGAACTAATCCTGCATTTATGCCTAAGGTGGTATCCAGAGTGTCTTTAAACCAGGCAATCCACCTACCTACCTTCTTTCCCAATGCACAGAACAGGGGGGAAAGACTGCTGCATACCTTGGATGTACATAGACAGTTACGCTACTACCTGGACAGAACCAAAGCTCACAGAAAGACTGACCAGCTTTTAGTAGCCTATGCAACAGGAAGGGAAGGAAAAGCAATTTCCAAACAGACAGTCTCCAAATGGATAGGAAATTGCATAAGATTCTGTTACTCCTACCACGGAAAACCAATTCCACAGAACATAAGACCTCATTCTACAAGGGCTACAGCCACTACCACAGCTTTCTTACGAGGAGTGGCAACCAAGGACATTATTGAGGCGGCTACTTGGACCTCCGTGCATACATTTGCCAAGCATTATAATTTACCTCTGTACTCTAGATCCCGAGCAGGGTTTGCCACTGCTGTACTGCAAGGGATCCTAACTACACCATAATTCTTCTTCCTCCTCCCTAGTTTGGCTATGGTATTCTACCCATTTGTTATGACTGCAGATGCATCCTTGAAGGACATAGTACAGTTTTGTACCTACCATAAATGTAGATGTCCGAACAGGATAGCATCTGCAGTCAGGATTACCCACCCTCCTTCCCTCTGTGGTACTCCTAGGGTATTTACCCTCCTAATAGCTAGCTGGGGGGGGAGTCTCTTATGGTGTATTTGTTTGTATATATCTACATACATTGTTATTTTTGTGTTTGCCTTCTACTTTTTTGGAAACATTGGCATTTATCCAAAATATAGCTTACCAAGAGGGCAACTGGCATCTGGGGCAAGAAACACTGAGGAAAATGGCGTCGGCTGATGCCTTTATACCCGAAGACCAGCAGAGATGACGTCGGGTGAAGTGCGACATCAGCTGAAGCCGGACCCAGACTTTGGAATCCGGCCGACCGAAGGGCTGCCTGACGACAGGACAACCCATTTGTTATGACTGCAGATGCTATCCTGTTCGGACATCTACATTTATGGTAGGTACAAAACTGTACTTTGCAGTCCAGGTTACCCTCCCGCCATCCCCCTGTCATTCTACAGTTTATCTTTCCTTCTCTATCTTCTACAACCTATGTGGTGTATATGCTTGTAGATGAAGGTAAAGTTTATACTGATGCATGCGTGTGTGTGTGTGTGTGTATATATATATATATATATATATATATATATATATATATATATTTAGAATATTGCTACCTTTTTGGGAGCACCTGATATCGGGGGCAAGAAAAACTAAAGAAAATGGCGTCGGCTGCATGTTTTATATCCCTGACGACCTGACGTCATGGAAGAGAAGACAGCAACCGACGCAGGACCCAAGACTTTGGAATTCAGGCTGACTAAGGGCAACCTGCCAGCAGATTACCCAAATGTAAATGACTGCAACAGTGAATACACTTGAACATCTACATTTATGGTAAGTGTACACAACTGTACTTTTATCTGACCTCAGCACAGCTGGTTAATGTGGGTAAAGAAAGCAGAGGAAAGGAGATGGTGTGTCTCTGTGTGTCTTTGTGTGTCTGTGTGTGTGTGTGGCCATTGCTAATTTTTGTGCTTACAACACATACTGAAACAGTTGCTTCTGTGATACTTCTAGCAAGCACTTTGTTCTGTATGAGTCACTAATCAGCACAAATGAACAAACTACTCCAAGACTCAAGTTCTGAAGTAGTTAACTTCATTTGATCAGCAACCTGTGGGTTACGGATCCGATACGGATCCGAGCCGGCAGCATACCAAGCTAAAGATCTGAGCTCCAAGCTCCACCCGCTTACCCATACTACCCTGCAACCTCCTTCCAGTCCCCAGATCTTGTTTGCCGCGGCTTTGCCAAGCACGGGATTCCTTGAGATCCAGGCGAATTTAGTATTTTTCATTTTATATACAAAAACTTTGGGTATTTAGTTGTTTGTGTGTGTGTGTAGCATTTTCTATATTGATAGATATTCATTTTTTCTTAATTTATCTATCTCCCTCTTATCCGTCGTATCCCTATCACCTAGTAGGGCCCCTCTTTTCCTTTAGGTGTGAGTGTGGGTATGGCTGATAGCCAAAAGCTTACTTTTTATAAGTGCACTGAGTGTGGCCGTAAGCTGTCACCAGTGGATCGTTACACTCAGTGCGTTATTTGCTTGGGGGTGGCCCATCTTTCCTCAGGCTGCCAAATTTGTGCAGCCTTTAACCCCCGGGCTTTGAGAGATAGGAAGAATAAGCTGATTCTGGCAGGCCTCCTACCCTCAGAATCTGCTTCTTCCTCCTCCTCTCCCTGTGTAGCAAAAACTGTGGCTACGGTTGCCCAACCATCTGGCCCTCCTCCCCTGGCTAGGACTCACTCTTCCACCTCATCTCATGGAGAGCGAGAGGCAAAAAAAGATAGGAAAGAGAGAAGAGAGAGAGAGAGAAAGGGACAGAGAGAAAAGCCACAAATGGCGGGCCGAATTGGACACCTTGGCCTCTCCCGCCAAGGTTCTCACTTCCCCATCGTGGACTTCCAAGCCTTCCTCCCTACGGCTCCGTTCCCCACACTTCTCGCCGGAGGAGGAGGCCGACTATCTTCGAGGTCGTCACGTTGGCCCTCCCAACTGGCTTCGGCAGCCTCGTCCAGATCAACTAGAAGCCTCTAAGAGGCAGATATGGACCGGATGATGCATCGCTTTTTACAGACTCAGCTGCAGATGGGAGTGTTGCTGGGGGGGGGGTTCAGCTCCACTGTTTCCCTGATAGCTCCTTCTCCGATCCACTACCTGGTTTTGGAGTCTTTGGATCCGAGGAGCCTCAGAGTCAGTGAGTCGGCGCCGATGGTTATTGCTGCCTCGACTCCGACCATGCCCTCGAGCCTATCTGATCTCTTTTCGGGGCCGAGAGCCGGGAATCGCATCCGAAGGGGCGAGTGGGTCTTCGGCTCCATTGCGGTTGGAGCACACTATCCACTCGGATCCGAGCGCTTCAGCTCCTACACCAATCCCTTCATCGGATGCGAGGGTGCCGGCCACCTGTCTTAGAGAGGCTGGTTCCCCTTCGGCATTCAACGTTGTGGAGAGGGTTCTCTCTAGAGGATCGGGACCCCTCACTCTGTCCTCAGGATCTGTCCTCGCTCCCTCGCAGCTCGGTTTGTCCTCCATCATCCAGTCCCAGGGACAACCTGTGTCGTTGACGCCCCAGCCAGTTTCCCTGGAGGAACACAAATCCGTTGGTGAGCCCTCTCTTGGACAGTCACCCCAAGGAGGTTCCTCACAAACACCTGTGCAAAAGGAAGAAGGGGAAGATTCTCTCAAGTCACTCCCGACGACATCTCCTTCGGAGGCATTATGAAAATGCTCCGCCAAAGGGGGGGGGAGGTCCACCAAAATGTCTTCCTTGGACGAGTCTGTATTCCTGGAGGTGTTTGACACAGGCCCATCTACTACCTCATGGTTGCCCCCCCCCCTCCCCCGGCACCTTCTGGTCGACCTGATTTACCACCAGGGCGTGGAAGGAACCAGACACTGTAGAGCCTATCCCCAGGAGGCCCGGCAAGATTTTGAGCCCCCCCTGCAGACAAAGCTTCATGGAGCAAGGGTTCCCCTGTAGATGCCATGGTGGTGGCGGCGGCCACCAAAAAGGAACTAGCTCAGGACAGCTCTTCGGTCCATCCCCCTGACAAGGAGTCTCGGGCAATGGACTGTATTGGAAAGTGTAGGTTTGCTTCAGCTACCTTCTCTATTAGGGCGCTGAATTACTTGGCCCATGTAATAAGACTACAGCGGGACCCTGGTTAAGGAGTGCGCTGAGTCTCCTCCAGAGTCCATGTCTGCCGAGGATAAACGGACTTTCTCGGCTCGTATGGCCACTCTCAGATCAGTGTCAAATACGTCTATGCGGCTACTCTCCCACGCCACGGGAGCCGCTAGAGCTAGCCGGTCCAGTATCGCCTTAAGGCGTCATGCCTGGCTTCGACTTTGCGATTTCTCAGAACCTTTCAAGGCATCTTTCGCGAATGCACCCTTTGACGGGTCTACCCTACTCGGGAAGACCATCTGCGAGACACTAGTCCAGAGCGAGAAAGATGGGAAAACGCTGTCAGTCGTCGGAATCCGCTTCTCTACCCCTCAAAGGTCCTTCTCCAGGAACCAGTGAGGGCAGAAGAAGATGTGGTTCAGGAAATCTCAGCAGGCCCGGAACGCTCAGGACTCCTTCTCCCCCAAAGTTAGAGAGGGACAAGGTGGACGTCCCTCGCAGCAGCCCTGAGGGGTTGCCCGACTGCTCCTCTCTTGAGGCAGTCGGGGGGGGTGTTTTTCGAGGCACCTGGCTCAATGGGAGTCCATCACAACATATCGCTGGATGCTTCAGATAATATCCAGAGGCTATTCAGTCCCCTTCATAAACAAGCCCCTTTACTCAAGGCGCCTCACAGACATTCCACCCACTCAGAGAGGCCGTTGCTTTGGAAATAGAAAATCTGTTAGAAAACAAGAGCCATCCAGCATGTTCCCCCAGACCAGTCTGGATCAGGCATCTACTCCAGGTTCTTTCTGGTGCCAAAAAAGATGGGGGACTTAAGGCTGATTCTCCACCTGTCAACAATGAACCTTTTCGTTGTCAAGGAGAAATTCCAGATGGTCACGCTCCAATCCATCCTGCCTCTCTTACAGGAGGAGGACGGGATGTGCTCCATAGACCTCAAGGATGCGTGCTACCATACTCTCATGGACAGACGGTCCAGGAGGTTTCTCTGCTTGTGGCTAGGGCCCAATCATTACCAGTTCAGGGTCCTACCCTTCAGTCTCACCACAGCCCCCAGGGTGTTCACCAAGGTCATGGCAGTTGTAGCGGCCCACCTGAGGCTGCAGGGCATACAGGTCTTCCCGTACCTAGACGACTGGCTCCTCACCGGCCCACACCAAGCATCTGCTCTCTTTAGCCAGGGACTTCTTCCTCAGTTTATCATCCCAGTTGAGGATCACTATAAATGTCAAGAAGTCGTTCCTCCAACCTGTTCAGGTTATAGACTCTATAGGGGCCAGGATAGATTCCCTTCAGGTCAAGGCTTTTCTAACACCAGACAGACTTCACAGCATGAACCTACATGGACTAGCTCTTCTTCAGTCTCCTGCTCCCCCCAGCAGAGTTAGCCCTGAAAGCTTTGGGGTCCATGGCGGCAGCAATCAGTTTGATCCCTTACGCTTGTCTGCACATGAGGGTTTTACAGTGGACTTTGCAAGTCCAGTGGTCTATTCTACACCATCCGCTAAACTTGTCGATTACCCCCAGTAGGGTTTGCAGGAACTCCCTCATGTGGTGGCTTCAATCCCGGGCCCTTTGGGAAGGAAGGACCTTTGTTATGCCCCTACCCCAGGCCACAGTGACCACAGACGCTTCCCACCTAGGGTGGGGGGCATTGTGTGGTCAGGACTGTCCAAGGCACGTGGACTCAGACAGAGACCGTTCTGCATATAAATGTACTGGAGATGAGGGCAGTCCTTTTAGCATTGCAAGTCCTTCATGCCTTCCTTCCTCCCTCAGGGGACTATTGTGATCTAGTCAGACAATGTCAGTGGTCTGGTATATCAACAAACAGGGAGGAACCAGGTCTTACCCTCTTTGCCGAGAAGCCATGAGAGTTTGGGAATGGGCGATCTCCACCAACCACTTCCTGTTAGCAATGCACATTCCGGGTCGGTCCAACATTCTGGCAGACAAATTGAGCAGGACTGTTCTCTCCCCTTATGAGTGGTCTCTGAATTCTTCCATAGCAGAACAGATCTCCCTCAAGTGGGGTCAGCCTTGCTGTGATCTCTTCGCATCGCCTTCCAACGCGAAGTGCAGTGAGTTTTTTGCTCTAATTCCTCCTTTACGGGAAGCCCCTAGAGACACACTCTAGTCCATGCTTGGCCGCCCGGTCTTCTTTATGCATATCCACCACTTCCGCTGATGACAAAATTTTTGTAGAAAGCTCGTCAGTTGGGGAGCAAGACTATCCTCATAGCCCCATTCTGGCCTCTTCAAGTCTGGTTCCCCTGCCTACAGTCTCATCTCATAGCTCCTCTCTGGATCTTGGATCCCATTCCGGATCTGATCTCTCACGCCTCGGGAATGGCCCCGCCGAACCTGGATGAGCTCAAGCTCTCAGCTTGGCTGATCCAGTTCCCTTAGTTGCCAGGACTCCCGGTATCTCTTCCCTGGTCAAGTCCATTCTGCTGGTGGCACATAAACCCTCTACCAGGAAGATTTACAATAGTAAATGGAAACGTTTTTCCATTCGGGCTTCACATATGAACTTGGATCCTTTTACCATTCCTATTCCAGCAGTTCTAGAATTCTTGTCTCATATTTTTCAGCAGGGGGCCAGTTCATCTACTGTAAAGGTTCAGCTGGCTGGCATTTCCCATTTCCATATTGGGGACAAATTTGGTTCTCTCACTGCTACCAGAATTTGTAAGGCCTTTCTTAAAGGTACCTTTCTTTTGAGACCTCCTATTAGAAATTCATCACCACCGTGGGACCTGACCTTGGTTCTTCAGGCGTTAGTCGCGCCTCCGTTTGAACCTGCAGCTTCCGTTGATCTGAAACTCTTGTCATGGAAGACGGCTTTTTTTGGTAGCCATTACCTCAGCCAGGAGAATGTTGGAGCTTCAGGCTCTTTCTATTAAACCTCCATACCTTGTATTTCACAAGGACAGGGTATCTCTCAGGACTAATCCCTCTTTTCTTCCCAAAGTTGCCTCCGTGACGAACATTAATCAATCCATTAATTTGCCGTTTTTTTCCCCAATTACCAGAACAAGGGGGAGTATAAACTTCATTTACTGGATGTTCACAGACAGTTACGTTTTTATTTACACAGGACGGCTGTCTTTCGTAAATCTGACCAACTTTTCGTCTCCTTTGCAAAATCTTTTCTAGGGGAACCGATTTCTAAAATGACTCTTGCCAGATGGATTTCAAGTTGTATTCTCTTAGCATATAGAGAATCTGGCTTGCCAGAACCATTGGGAGTTCATGCTCATTCTACACGTTCTATGGCAACGTCTGCTGCATTCTGGTCTAGAGTTTCCCTGGATGACATTTGTTCAGCGGCTACCTGGACGTCCTCTCACACCTATATTTCTCATTATAAGCTAGATTTGGTGTCTAGAGGAAGGGCTGCTTTTGGCTGTGCAGTGCTCCGGAATATTCTTCCTTGAGGACCTCCCAAGATTTCGGGTAGCTGGGGACTCTGTCCCACAGGTTGCTGATCAAATGAAGTTAACTACTTCAGATAAAGAAGTTATGTACTCACCATAACGTTCCATCTGAGTAGGTAACTTCATTTGTCAGCAACTGTCCCTCCCTCCTTCTTCCTAACCAGAATAGTTGTTTAGCTGAACTCGAGGTTTGGATGTTCGAGTTTTGTTTGTCTCTTGAGTCAGGTTTTCTCAGGTTGTTAGTTTGTTTTGTTGTTTGTGCAGGTGGCACACGCAATCTGAGGATTGGAAGGAGGTTGCAGGGTAGTATGGGTAAGGTGGTGGAGCTTGGAGCTTGGACCTTTAGCTTGGTATGCTGCCGGCTCGGATCCGTAACTCACAGGTTGCTGACAAATGAAGTTACCTACTCAGATGGAATGTTATGGTGAGAACATAACTTCTTTTTTGAACTACAACACGGAATGCACACAATAAATTGAATAATTTAATAGCAAATCCAAGAATAGAAGATAACCGCTTTCGTACAATTATGCATAGACTTCATTGAATAACATTTTTAAAATTCATGCTCAAGTATCTTGTCTCACAGGATTACCTCACCTAGCTAAGTAGTTAATAACTTTAAAGCAACAGCTATTAAAACATCACAACATAATTAAGATAATAACACTAAACATGTAATTTATATAAAATATATAAAATTAATGCTCATAGTTTTTCTTATGCTTTTCAGTAAACACTGGATAAAAATTATCCCATTGAGTCCTGGGTGTCCATGGCATCCAAAAATGTTTGCCACTATAATTCCAATTCTTCAATGTACAATTTCCAAGGCCCACCCCTTGGGTTCTTGTCTGTTTTTTCTGTAATGGAGAAGAGGAAACTGTGTGTAGGAAAATCCTGAATATGGTTAAATAAAGCATTGGTTGTTTTCCCTTTTTATTTCTTAATTGTGTTCATAAATATGGTCCCTCAATCTCCACTCAGACTTGCCAATATAGAAACAATTGCATGCTTGACATATCGTGGCATAAATGATCTCTGTAGTGTAACAATTAAATCTACCCATGATATTGATTACCTTATCTCTAATAGACATAGTATCACCAACCAAGATAAAGGGACATTGAGAATATGCCCCACATTACATTTGTTTCTTGGTATGGCCCATATTATCATAAATGTTTTTAAAACTAGTACCCTTTTTATATACAATACTAGGTGTTTGATGTAAATGATTACTAAGGGTCCCATCACTTGTAATAAAGTTTCAGTTCTTCTTTAAAATGTTACTGACCTCAAAACTATCCACAAAAAATGTGGTAATAAAGGAATGCTGAAATTTAACTTGGGAGTTATTGGGTGATTGCCAGTATTTTTAGTTGTACAATTATTATACTTGTGTCCAAGCTAATTAACAGGCATAGTGTCTTCATTTAAAAAAACTACATAGGATTTATCTTGAAGCAAGGGTACATAAATGTCATTGTTTCTTCCTGTTTACTTCATCCTCTAGAGATTTAGTAAGTGCCTTGGGGTAACCCTTGCTAGAAAACATACTATGCAAGAAGTTGTACTTAATAATATAACAGTACTTAGTCACCATTCTCGTAGCTCTCACTAGATTCCCTTTTACCACTGCCCACTTTTGATGCAGTAGGTGGCAACTAGTGAAATATAAAAATGAATTACAGTGTGTAGGTTTCCTGTGTATTTGGGAAACTAGCTGTGTATTCTCCAAAACTTCTTTACTCAATTTTATATCCAGATATACTGTGGAGGCAATTTCAGTAAAAATGGAAGTGAATTGGTTGTGGACTTGGAAAAACAAAAAGGTCATCATGAATGGATTTATCCAACTTCTTAATTTTCACATACACCATTTCCATCTCTAGTAGATTGTTTTACTATGAGCTCCATCAATTCACAGCCATGCCAATCAAACATAGCTGCTCTTGGATTTGCTGTTAAATTATTTAATTTGTAGTGCACTTTCCACATTGTATCTCCATGTTGAGTTTTGTTCTGTATGAAACTACATCAGTAATACTGAGTCTCTTGTTAAGGATGATGTCCATTTTTTTCCTTTCCAGAGTGTTCCTCATTTAAGGGTAATCTTGCTTTTCCTTTTGCTGTGCTTACCTGTTGCTCAAGGTGCACTCTTCCCTTATAGTGCTAAATCTTATTGGGGAGGTTACCTTTTCTTAGGGTTTTCCCTTTCTGTTATGTTCTTATAGGTTCATATGGAAGCACTAGGCTAGCTGCCCTTTGGGCCATTTTAAACCTAGCCAGTTTCCTTTTTTGTTCTCAAAACAACCTATCCTATTTGATTATAGATTGGCCTTACCCATCCCATGGTCGATAATTACATATTACCCCTAATGGGAATAACTGGGATCATGCCATAGATAATTGGAGAGGACCCATGCGTGGGATAAAGCATTAAGGAGCTGCCTTTGTCTGTTAGTAGTACAGGTGCAGTCCTTCATTTACTAATATCACTTTTTGATGATTTGTAGCTGGCCAGCCTTTTTTCAGTGTAAAGGAAGATAGAAATTTTCAAAACCTAGAAAGGCAACGTGTGAAGGTGAATGAGTGTATTTACATTTTATTGTAATTATATTTTCTAAGCATTAGATGCAGGAAAAGTCCACAGTTTACAGGTTTTCCAGCAGTAATTGTAGAGGTCCGTTGTCCACTGTATATTTTCCCAAGTTTGCACAGTCTGTATTTTGAAGTAGAGGTTCACTGCCTTCTAGTTTCATATTAGACAGCCCTACACGTTTTGGACTTTGCCATCTTAGCTCTTTAAAATGCATCTTGTTTCATATGCACCTGAAACAGTTGCTTCCTTTCCAGAGTGTTCTTCATTTAAGGGTAATGTCCCTTCACTCCTAACACTAAATTGCTAGAAATTCCCGGTGTTAATTTGGAGACCACTGACTTTCAGGTCTGACCCTGTGGTTACTTCACACCTTGTAGGGTAGAAATTAGCAGTCTCAGTGGTTTAAGGTCGCTTTAAGTTTCCTTTTTATTAAGTTGTTATATGTCGCTTTAGACAGATTTCAAATGATGATATCTTATTGTATATAAAGTCTGTTAACTCATAAATGTATATATTTTAATTCTAAGTGTTTGCTTTTTAAAGCATCCCTGCAACTCTTTGATATCTGGGAAAAATTGTCCATAAATAGTTTTAGTATTAACCTGTTTTGACATGTCTCCCTTGTTGAGGAGACCATGTCCTTCTGCATATCAGGTGTGAAAAGTATTAACAGTGACTACTGATATTGTTCTACTGTTATTTTGCGTACAGCATCTTAAAGGCTTCTCATGTTGGAGTAATACTGCACATTTGGTAAGAGTTTCCTGATTGGGGCTGGTTTTGCCCCAAGAAATAATATCCATTCAGTAGCCTAATTTGAACTATCCTTTTTGTTTAAACTATATATTTAAATAACAGAACATTATCCTTCTCTTCCTTACTACCACTTCTGTTCTTGAAAGTGGTTTTGGAAGTGTCCTTCTGTTTCCTTCAACTTTTTTTTTTTTGATTCTGCTGTCTCCTCTCCTCATACTACTGCTGCTTTTTGCCTTCTTCCATAATTAGTGTTGAAACTATCCCAAATCTGCCCATGCAAGTATCTGTGTTCTTCCTATGGATGCTCTTGAATAGAGGACAAGGCTTACTAACTTGAGTATGTGTATCATCACTTCATGTTTTAACCGAGGTGGGTGCATCAGCTGAGGAAGAGAAATTAGCCGATTGTTTTTGTCTTGGTCAAAATGGCCTGATATTATTTAACACTGTCTAAAGTGAAAGTTAACCAAATTATATTTTGTTTTTGGGTTCTTATCGAGGCATTCACTTTACTTGGGATGCTGTTACTTGTAGTGTGTATGCGTCCTGGATATGTCCATTGTTGGATGTTTGTCTCATAGCTTTACACCTTTACTAGATGTTATTGTTTTGACCACAGATCCAGGTGTTGAACCTTCACTGGAATTTCTCTGCTTTCTTTATTGTTTGCCCTTCTGAGCTTTTTCTCCTTGGGCTTTCTGACATCTGTCACTTGGAGAGGCTTGTATCTACTGTCTAGCTCTTACCTGCAGCAGAACCCCCCCCCCCCCATGTAGGTTAGGACAGATATGAGTACTTGACATATTGGCTAATTTGTGAAAGGGCTGTCTGGAATGAGTAGTGATTACTGACCCTCCCATCATCCCCATGTAGTTGGATAGAACATGTTCAGCAGAGTGTTGGATGCCTTGTAAGTCTAGGCATTATTTGCATCTTGAATGCAAGTGTTGAACCATTTGTGGCTCTTCCATGCTTTACAGTTTGTCTACTGAACTTTTTTCCATGACCTTTCTGATTTCTGCCTCTTTGAGATGTTCATATTAGTCTGGGATTCATCCTAGTTGCTACTTGACTCATCATATCTGCTGATCTATGAGAATTGTGTCTGCAGTCTGTAGTAATCATTTGACCCTCGTAGCATATTTTTTTTTTGTGGTTGAATTGCTCCTCTTTTTGTTTTCCAGTATGTTTAATGCCTTGGTATCACAAGTTTTTAATTTTATGTTTTTTTTTCTTGTAGTTTAGTATGTCTTTCAGATGTAGTTTGCTTTTGTCACATGTTGGTAGAACTGAGGGGTATGGGGCTAGATCCGCCCTTGTCACCCAGCAATGAAACAAT
Source organism: Protopterus annectens (assembly GCF_019279795.1). NCBI lineage: Eukaryota > Metazoa > Chordata > Ceratodontiformes > Protopteridae > Protopterus > Protopterus annectens. The sequence continues at coordinate 827,066,277 of NC_056741.1, read as the reverse complement.
ATAGCTATCAACCTGTTAACCTCCAGAATCAGGAATAAAGCAAACCATAACAACAGCAAAGGTCATAAATCAGGGCCACTTAAAATGTTGACACTGTTATATCAGAAAGTAGACCAAACAAAAGGACTTTAATTAGCAGGCATTTTCTAAATTGAAAAAAGGTATGTAATTGCAGTGATTGTCATTATGTGAGTGGAGTCCACCTTTTTTTTCTTGGCGGAAAACATTGATCTCTGAGAGAAGGACAGAGCACAAATGTGGACCGCAGTCGGGGCCATCTGAAAATTGAGACTGTTTGAGACGTGTGATGCCACTTTCCCCGAAGCATAAAAGCTAGAGAGGAAAAAAATTTTGAAAAGGAGAGTACTCTTAAGAAGGAGATTCCATGTGTTGCCCACTGCAGAGGACTTGCACAAAAATAATCTAATGGTGATTTCTCACTTGTTTTATTTATATGTTTTGTTAACTGATTACTCCATCTGAATTGAGACCTGTTTTCATTGGAGACCTAAGAACACTGTCTGGCTGAGTAGCTTGCACAAAGTTGCATAGTAGGTAGATGTGGAAACCCCAAGAGCATGGGATGAAACTGTTTAGTAGGCTTAATCCTGTCCATTAACTGCCAGTAATGTAAAAGTGAGTGTGCAACCAGACCTCTCAACTGTCCCTGATCTTCAGGGACGTCCCTGATTTAGACTCTGATTGTAGGTCTGTCCCTCTTAATCCCTTTTAAAACTGGTGACTGCTTAAGAAAAGGTGGTGAATTGCCCTTAATAAATGATAGTCATTCAGGGTTATAGACATTTTACGTCAGAAAATCTACATTAATCTACATTCTCCTATTCTGCAAATGTTTCATGCTAATAGTATTGTCCTTGATTATTTGAGGATTTGTCCCTGATTCTGTTGAGATTTGTCTCTGATCAGTTTAGAACTATTTGTGCAACCTGTTGAGCTGCTAAGTCTGATATTTTTCCCTATCCTTTTATATACGGAATATATGCAAATGCCAATTTTATATGTGCAATAAGACAGTTTGTGGCTTGCATGATGCACTTTTTTCTACTAACAAAGGATTTGCAATCAGTCATCTAGATATACACCATTACTGACATCTTGCATAGTCCTTGCCTTGCCACTTATGCTTTAAAAGGTATTTGTGTAAGATCTGGTGTGAACTAGTGTTGCTGCTTCAGTTTTGATTTTAGAGTTGTGTAAAATATAAATCAGCACCTAGAGGCCAACACATGCACTGTGTATATATTTTGTAGTTCAGTGCTCATTTGTATATGTTCTGTGTCCTAGGCGGGTAATTGCATCTCCTCAGAAAAGCTACACCATTGCAGTGTTTTTCAGCACATTTTGAATGAGGCTGGTTATATTTACATATATCACATGAGTCTTGGTGCAGCAAAAATGGTATTTTTGGCCATTATATTAAAAAAGAAACCTGTATTTCTTGACAAATGTTTACACAATTGTTTTACAAAGAGTTGTGTGGAGGTGAATTTTGTTTTCATTTGCATTGCACTGTTCTGTAGATTTGATCTTTTATATCAAAGGTAACACTTGTGATACTGCATTATGAGAATTTGATTGATGTCAGTCATATTCTAAGTGTTTTGCATTTGTTGCAATGTGAACTAGCCAGTTTGAAGATGGAATAAAACATTTTTTTAAATTGACAAATATTGCATTATAATAAGACTGACACATTTCTGTCAAAAACGTGACCCTGCATAGTCTGGGTGCACTCAAACCAGTATGCATGATTAGAACATCACGTACTGCTCTTTTTTCATTGTCCCTGAAAAAAGAATAGCGCTATGTATATATATTAGAAGTAGACTTGTGTAGTAGCATGATTTTCTTTTTGCTAATCAGTTTTTTTCACAAGTCTGATATATAAAAAAAAAGTCTATATGAGGCATGGGATATCAAACATTGTATATTTCATATGTTGTGTCACAGTTTTAAATTTCACTTGTTATATGTATGTCACCCCAGAGTGACACAGTTATAGGCCTCTCTTGTTGCATACTACTGGGGTTCTTTCAAAGGTGAGAACTAGGATTTCAAGGGTGACCCACAGCAGAAGCTCTTATGGTAAGAGATTACACATTATTATGCTGTTCAGTACTGGACAACATTACAGAATTACAGTAGTTAAAAAAAAAAAACTTTAGTACCCTTTGCAGTTCTTTCAGTTGTTGTGCCTTTCGGCTTTTCCCGGTTAGGGGTCGCCACAGCGGAACTCCGGTCTGCTAATGATTGGCAGTAGATTTTTACGTGCTGAGTTGTCGGCCCTGACGCACAACCTTCAACGAAGGTACGCCCATTCACGCATGTCTCCACACAGAAGACGCTCTAGCTGAGAATCGAACAGGACAAAGTCTTACTGTGAGGCAACAACGCTACCGCAACACCACCACCGCAGTGCAGTTCTTTCAGTAGTGGTGCTTAAATTTTGGGAGACTTGGTGTTAGAGTAGATATGAAGTGAAAAGCAGTACAGGATAGAGATTGTTTGCACAGGAGGAGACAACCCCTCTTTAATTTCATAGTACAGCAGCCTTTTTGCTTAAATGTGTTAACTTTTAAGATAACACTTTTGGTGGAGCTCCTTTTGAAGTTCTGAGGAATGGAGTTGTAGCCCTCAGAAAAATGACAATGTGTATATATACTAAGCCCAGGGTTGTGGTACCTCTGAGTTTTAGCCTGGTCTGAGATACTGGACCCTTGGAGTCAGTTTATGTAAGTCGCAAGGGTACTTAAACTGACTTCACCCCCCACCACTAATAGGTGATAGACGGGAAAAGCCTCCCAAAAAAATACTTTAATAGTAGTAAAGCAGGTTTTTCCATTCCCTGAATTTACCTTACAGTTAACACGTTATTTCACAAAGTTGCATGACTTGCTTTTACAGGTGTCACACTTCTGATTGGGAGCCATTTCAGTGGGGAATGAATATGAGATTTTGACATAATCTTAAATGCATAGCAGTCATCGTTATGCCTGCAACAGTTGATTTAATCATGTCTTTATGTAAGCTATAAATGTGCCTTATTTTGAGTAGGAATGCTGTACTAGAGAGTGATCATTTTGTTTTAATGCAGGTGATCTTTTGTGTTTTATTTCTGTAGTATCCATAGCAAGAACATAACTTCTTCATTCATGTTCCCTGGCTCACTTGGGGATGGTCAACAGCTGCAACAGCGTCACCGTTCTACCTCTACACCCAATGTCCATATAGTGAGTACTACAGACAATATCATTGTCAAGGTAAACATAACTGTATTGTTTTTAATTAGAATCCTTCAGAATAGATAGGAAATGTTACAACAATTTCAGATCCTACATTATGGAGCTTTTTTCTGTGATTAGAAACATTTGGGTAATTCTATATGTGCTTATTCACATTTTGTTTTATAAAATGTCATGCTTCCATTGCATAGGCATACATGCTCTGTGGTACAGACATGGTGTCTGTATTCCAGTAATGATGGTCATGTGTACTGCAGGATGGCCACTTCTATACAGCTGTTCATGCAGTCTGGATGTCTTCCTAATGTGCCATTCCTACTTCTTTTCACATTGTCTATAAAAAGATGCATGTAATCGGACTTTGAATCAGGACCGCCACTCTTGTCTGAGACCATATCCCAGTATTGATGACTTGCTGTCATTGATAAGAGTTACTGAAGGCCTTTGTCCATGCTGTGCACTTAATGAAGGAGATGGTCAGTTTAAGGACTAGCCATAGGGCTTGCCCAAAGATCTGGGCAGGAGAGTGCAATGCAGAAGGTAATGGTCCCTTGTTCCAGGTCTCAGTGCTCCTTCACCAATGTCCTTGATGTTTGTGATGTCCTTCAAGAATGCAACTGCAGTCATAACATATGGGTTGTCCTGCCTCAGGCAGCCCTCGGTCGGCCAGATTCCAAAGTCTGGGTCCGGCGTCGGCTGGTGTTGCCTCCTCTCCGACATCAGAACGGCTGGAGTATAAAGGCATCGGCCGACGCCATCTTCTTCAGTCTTTCTTGCCGCGGTGCCCGAAGCAGAAGCAGTTCGCAAGTGCCGGTCGGTCAGCTCCTGTGTTTTCAGTACCGAAGTCATCTAAAAGCTAAGTACCCCGTTGGGGAACATTTTTTCTTGCCTCAGCCGATGTCAGAACAAATTGAGAAAGTTAATAATTGTTTGTCTTGTGGTAAACAAATACCTCATAAGGACTTCCATTCTTACTGCCTTCCTTGCCTGGGCCCAGACCACGACGTCTCGGCCTGTGCTTGCTTTAATAAGCGCACTCTCAGGCGCCGGGCAGAATTTGCCGAAGACTTTTTCGGCGAATCTTTCATGTATATCATGCCGTCGGATCAACCGACAACTCAGTCTTCCAAAAAACGCAAGGACCTGGACCGATATCCTTGGCCCGCGCCCTCCACTGATGCAACTCCTAAACCCTCCGCTAGTGTTTCGGTCCCTTTGGAAGCGGTAATTCAACTGCTCCAGGCCGAAGACACAGCGTTAACATGTCCTTCGGTTCCGGAGACCACTCCGGTGCCAGTTGTTGATTTTCCTCTGGAAACCGAAGTTCTGGATCTACCCGACACCATTCCTGTAGATAAGGTTACTCCTGCACGTGGGGCTGCTAGGCCTCCTGTTTCCATGTCCATCAAGGCCTTTGCACGTGCTAAGGCCGCCAGCCAGGCCAAGGCCCATCCTAAACCTGCTGCCCAGGCCCCTTCTTCTGATAAACAGATCATGTCTCTTGCTGCAGATCTTATTTCTCTTATCAGGGGGTCTCAGCCTCACCCAGACAGAGGTTCTCAGCCACCTGCAGAGAAAAGGCCCAGAACTGAGCAGACTGACAACCTCTCTTCAGATGATGCCTCTGGGGGATTCTGAGCTTTCAGATACCCAAGAAGAATCCTTCCAGGCCTATGAGGATTCGGATGCTGAGGAATCAATTCCCTCTGCCTCTCCTCCAGAGGATTTCTCGTTTGGTGAAGTCCTACACTCTATGAGGGAACATTTTAAATGGCAGGGTCAGGAATTCTCTGATTCCAGGAAAAGACTACGAGCCTTCCTTAAGCTTCCCCAGCACAGACCTTTAGCTATTCCTCCAGTTATGGATGTTTTGGATGATGTTTTCTCCGACTCCAGTGCTAACCCTGATTCTCTCCCACCTGCTCCTGTCAAGCCAGACAGATATTATAGGGTCCCTGACACTCACAAACATCTCTTTAAGGCCCACTCTGTGGATCTAGAAACTATTTCACAGGGCCCCAAGGGAGTGGCTACCTCCACTGCCAAGAATCCACTGCCAGCGGATAGGGAAGCTAGGTCCCTGGAGAGATGGGGTAAAAAAGTTTATACCTCTACCACCCTAGTCATGAGGTCACTTAATTGCCTTTTTCATATGTTTCAGTACCAGGATTTTTTACTGGATGAGTTACAGAAAAAATTTGCCTCTCCTGAGCCTATTGATAGAAAGGCATTGCAGGATCTAATACATAACACTCAGCAGGTTAACAATCAATGTTCTTCGTTTTCCATTGCTGCAGTCCTTACTATTGGGTATAGTCCGCGTCCAGTCGGCCCGAATACCAGAGTATAAGGCTGGCCGGTCAGGGCGCATTAGACTGACGTCAGTACGCCAGGGTACTAATGCGCATGACCGACGCCATATCCTCAGTCTTTTGCCGCATGGTCCGATGCAGAAGCAGTTTTGCGAGTGCAGGTTGGCGTTCTGAAATATTTCGACGGAGTTTCAGACCGAAACAGAGTTGGCTAAGTACTCGTTGGGGAACATTTTGGTTTTCTTGCCTCAGTATTTACCGGATGTCAGAAAAAGTGAATAACTGTATTTCTTGTGGGAAACAGATACCTCATAGGGATTACCATACCTTGTGTATACCTTGTTTATGGCCTGAGCACGACGTTGTTGGATGCCGCTTGTGCTAGGTTTAACAAACGCACTATTAAGAGGAGGTTAGACTGTGCCAGGTTAGTGTTTGGGAAGCGTAATTATAAAATGCCGCCGGATGCTCCGACGCCTCCCAAGAAGCGCAAGGACAAAACAGTGAAGCCTAGGGTTGATGAACCGGCAGTCCCGGACGCCGGTTCTTTAGAAGGCTCAGTGGAGCCAGAGGTTTTGCCAGGAGTTTCCATGGAGTCTCAGGCAGAAACTTTACTGTTACAGGATGTGCCTTCTCAGGAGGTAGGCCAGGCTGAGGGGGCTTCTCAGGTAACTGTTCTTCCCTCTCTTCCCAAGGTAGTTAGAGCCTCTCCTTCTGTTGCCAAAACTTCTTTGAGAGGTAGGCCTAGTTCAGCTTCAGTGGGGCTTCTCCTAGCATTTCGGTTCTGTGCCTAAGAAACATATGCTTAAAATGGCAGAAGATTTGATTACTATGATTAGAGGTTCTATGCCCCCCCCGATAAGAGGCCTAGGGTGGAACCGGAGTTTGATAGTTTTGAACAGTGTTCAGAGGCTTCAGAGTCTTCTCCGGAAGACTTGCAGGAGTATCCTACTTATTCTGATTCTGCTGTGGATGATTCCACTCCTACAGCTTCTCCTCCTGAGGATTTCTCATTTTCAGAGACTCTGCATTCCATGAGGGAGCACTTTAAATGGGAAGGCCAGGATTACTCTTGATTCCAGGAAAAGACTTAGGAATTCTTGTTTTGCCCCAGCATAGGCCCTTAGCTATTCCTCCTGTGTTGAATGTGGTGGAAGATGTTTTGCAGAGGCTTCCCTGAATCCTGACTCTTTGCCTCCTGCTCCTGTTAAGCCTGATAGGTATTATAGGGTGCCCGCAGGTCATAAGTATTTGTTTAAGACTCCTAGGCCGGACCCAGAAACTATTTCTCAAGGGCCTAAAGGTGTTAAGGCTTCTGTGGTTAAAAAATCCTGTTCCCACTGATAAAGAGGCAAGGGCCTTGGATAGGTGGGGAAAGAAAGTGTATACTTCTTCCACTCTAGCCATGAGAGCGTTGAATTGTCAGTTTCACATGCTAAAATATCAGAATTATCTTCTTTCACAATTAAAATCTAAGGTGGATGCTTTGGCGGAAGGTATTGAGTGTAAAGAGTTGCTGGACTTGGTTCATGTGTCTGAGCAAGTGGGTAAGCATTCTTTGCAATGTGGTTTTGATGCTGTACAGGCCTCCTCGAGGGTGGCTGCTACTAGTTCTGTTCTTCGAGGCATGCCTGGTTGAAGGATCAGAATTTAGCTGAGCATGTTAAGACAAGAATTTTGGATGCTCCTTTACAGTCTGATGTGTTGTTTGGATCGCCTGTGGAAGCAGTTTTAAAGAAAATGGAGGACAAAGCTAAGTCTATGCAAACTGTTAAAGATTTTTTGCAGGTGCAGCCACCGAAGTTTAGTAGAAATTGGCCTGCTAAGGGGTGGACATATCCTGCTTATGATTCCCAGTCTAGGGGTAGGTCTAGGCGTGGTAGGGGCAGGGCTCAAGGTTCTTTTAGGCCTAGAACAGGAGTTCACCTGCTCAGACTTCTGGTGAGGGCAGGGGTCAGTCCTTTCGTAAACAGACCCAATGACCTGTCTTTTCAGCTGCCAGTAGATTCTCGTCTGGCAGCTCCTTTGGGAGGAAGACTGTCTCTTTTCAAAGAAAATTGGGATTTAATTACTCAAGACAAATGGGTGTTGGATATCATTCACCACGGTTACAGATTTTATTTCCATACAATGCCCCTTTCAAAGGCATGCCAGACGTTCCTCCTCCACAAAGAAAGGAGGCTCACAAGCAAGTTTCTCAGTTACTCCAGATGGGGGCCATTCAGCCAGTCCCTGTATCAGAAAGGGGCCTAGGATTTTATTCTCGCCTGTTCCTAGTACCAAAGAAGGGGAACACGTGGAGACCAATTTTGGATTTATCTCTCCTCAACACTTTTCTGGACATTCCCAAGTTCAAGATGTTGACGTTACAACAGCTTTTACCTCTGCTGGGCAAAGATCACTGGATGGTAACTTTAGATCTCAAGGAAGCTTACCTTCATGTGCCTATAAGGCTAAGTTGCAGGAAGTATCTGCGGTTTCGAGCTGGAAATTCTCATTATCAGTTCTCTGCATTGCCTTTGGCTTATCTACTGAGCCCAGAGTATTCACAAAGGTTCTGGCTCCAGTGATAGCTTACTTCAGGCTTCAAGGAATTCAAATCTATCCTTACTTGGACGACTGCCTGATTCTGGCTCAAGAAAAGGAAGACCTTCTACAGCATCTGGAATATGTTATAGCAGTGCTAAGATGCCTAGGTATTCTGTGAGCGAAATAAAGTCCAGTCTAGTACCCTCTCAAGACATGTGCTTTCTGGGTGTGAGACTGAATACAGCAGCCCAGATGGCCTTTTTAACCCCGGACAAACAAAAGAGTCTGTCACTTTACTTCCATCAACTATCTCATCAGTCCGTGCTGACTGCAAGGACAGTCCTTCAAGCATTAGGGTTCATGGCATCTTGTATTCTGGTGCTTCCCAATGCCAAACTGCATATGAGGAAGCTACAATGGTATCTCAAAAATGTATGGACACAGCACTGCCAGGATTTGGACACTGTCATTCAAATAATACCTTGCCTTCAAAAGAATTCTTGTGGTGGGCTCAGGAATGTCACCTAAACAAGGGACTCTCTGTGACCCGGCCAGAGGCAAGTCAGATTTTAACGACAGATGCCTCGGACATTGCTTGGGGAGCTCATCTAAATGGAAAGTGGATACAAGACAAGTGGCCTGCCAGACTACAGCATCTACATATCAACATGAAGGAGATGTTAGCAGTCCAGTTTGCATTAATGGCTTTCAAGGAGTTACTTCTTCCAGGGCAGGTGTTGATTCTAACAGACAACACAACTGTCATGTGGTACATCAACAAGCAAGGGGGAACACATTCTTATCCTCTATGCAGGCAAGCAATGATTTTATGGGAGACTGCGCTAAGCTTGCAACTAACTCTTCAGGCAAGGTTTCTGCCAGGAGCACAGAACTCCTTAGCAGATGTGTTAAGCAGACAAATCATGGATCCCCACGAGTGGAAACTGGATCTTCATGTATTTCAGAAATTGACAGTGTCATGGGGAACTCAGACATAGATCTGTTCGCTTCTCCACTAAACCACCAGCTGCCAAAGTATTGCACAAAGGGGTTTCATCACACAGCTTGGAAAGTGGATGCTCTGTCTTTCAGTTGGAAAACCTTCATGTGTATGCCTTTCCACCTCTGCCTCTTCTTCCAAAGGTACTATTAAAGGTCAGACAAGACAGGCCAAGGATGATTTTGATAGCTCCAGATTGGCCTCGGCAACACTGGTACCCACTACGGAGTCTGGTAAAGAAGCCTCCATGGCCTTTACCTCTGATTCCTCATCTGTTATCTCAGAAGGACGGTCATCTGCTCAATGTCAAGCTTCACTCTCTTCATCTAACAGCCTGGCATATTCTGTGTTGAAACACAGCAGGTCTCAACTTCCTCAACAAGTTTTAAATGTGATTATGGAAGCTAGAAGACCACCCAGTCTCACACAGAAGGCGGCTCAGCTGAGAATCGAACAGGACAAAGTCTTACTGTGAGGCAACAACGCTACCGCACACCACCACGCAGTGCAGTTCTTTCAGTAGTGGTGCTTAAATTTTGGGAGACTTGGTGTTAGAGTAGATGTAGTGAAAAGCAGTACAGGATAGAGATTGTTTGCACAGGAGGAGACAACCCCTCTTTAATTTCATAGTACAGCAGCCTTTTTGCTTAAATGTGTTAACTTTTAAGATAACACTTTTGGTGGAGCTCCTTTTGAAGTTCTGAGGAATGGAGTTGTAGCCCTCAGAAAAATTACAATGTGTATATATACTAAGCCCAGGGTTGTGGTACCTCTGAGTTTTAGCCTGGTCTGCGATACTGGACCCTTGGAGTCAGTTTATGTAAGTCGCAAGGGTACTTAAACTGACTTCACCCCACTAATAGGTGATAGGCGGAAAAGCCTCCCAAAAAATTTAATAATAGTAGTAAAGCAGGTTTTTCCATTCCTGAATTTTACAGTTAACACGTTATTTCACAAAGTTGCATGACTTGCTTTTACAGGTGTCACACTTCTGATTGGGAGCCATTTCAGTGGGGAATGAATATGAGATTTTGACATAATCTTAAATGCATAGCAGTCATCGTTATGCCTGCAACAGTTGATTTAATCATGTCTTTATGTAAGCTATAAATATGCCTTATTTTGAGTAGGAATGCTGTACTAGAGAGTGATCATTTTGTTTTAATGCAGGTGATCTTTTGTGTTTTATTTCTGTAGTATCCATAGCAAGAACATAACTTCTTCATTCATGTTCCTGGCTCACTTGGGGATGGTCAACAGCTGCAACAGCGTCCCGTTCTACCTCTACACCCAATGTCCATATAGTGAGTACTACAGACAATATCATTGTCAAAATAAACATAACTGTATTGTTTTAATTAGAATCCTTCAGAATAGATAGGAAATGTTACAACAATTTCAGATCCTACATTATGGAGCTTTTTCTGTGATTAGAAACATTTGGGTAATTCTATATGTGCTTATTCACATTTTGTTTTATAAAATGTCATGCTTCCATTGCATAGGCATGCATGCTCTGTGGTACAGACATGGTGTCTGTATTCAGTAATGATGGTCATGTGTACTGCAGGATGGCCACTTCTATACAGCTGTTCATGCAGTCTGGATGTCTTCCTAATGTGCCATTCCTACTTCTTTTCATTGTCTATAAAAAGATGCATGTAATCGGACTTTGAATCAGGACCGCCACTCTTGTCTGAGACCATATCCCAGTATTGATGACTTGCTGTCATTGATAAGAGTTACTGAAGGCCTTTGTCCATGCTGTGCACTTAATGAAGGAGATGGTCAGTTTAAGGACTATATAGGGCTTGCCCAAAGATCTGGGCAGGAGAGTGCAATGCAGAAGGTAATGGTCCCTTGTTCCAGGTCTCAGTGCTCCTTCACCAATGTCCTTGATGTTTGTGATGTCCTTCAAGAATGCAACTGCAGTCATAACATATGGGTTGTCCTGCCTCAGGCAGCCCTCGGTCGGCCAGATTCCAAAGTCTGGGTCCGGCGTCGGCTGGTGTTGCCGCCTCTCCGACATCAGAACGGCTGGAGTATAAAGGCATCGGCCGACGCCATCTTCTTCAGTCTTTCTTGCCGCGGTGCCCGAAGCAGAAGCAGTTCGCAAGTGCGGTCGGTCAGCTCCTGTGTTTTCAGTACCGAAGTCATCTAAAAAGCTAAGTACCCCGTTGGGGAACATTTTTTCTTGCCTCAGCCGATGTCAGAACAAATTGAGAAAGTTAATAATTGTTTGTCTTGTGGTAAACAAATACCTCATAAGGACTTCCATTCTTACTGCCTTCCTTGCCTGGGCCCAGACCACGACGTCTCGGCCTGTGCTTGCTTTAATAAGCGCACTCTCAGGCGCCCGGGCAGAATTTGCGAAGACTTTTTCGCGAATCTTTCATGTATATCATGCCGTCGGATCAACCGACAACTCAGTCTTCAAAAGCGCAAGGACCTGGACTGATATCCTCGGCCCGCGCCCTCCACTGATGCAACTCCTAAACCCTCCGCTAGTGTTTGGTCCCTTTGGGCGGTAATTCAACTGCTCAGGCGAAGACACAGCGTTAACATGTCCTTCGTTCCGGAGACCACTCCGGTGCCAGTTGTTGATTTTCCTCTGGAAACGAAGTTCTGGATCTACCCGACACCATTCCTGTAGATAAGGTTACTCCTGCGATGGGGCTGCTAGGCCTCCTGTTTCCATGTCCATCAAGGCCTTTGCACGTGCTAAGGCCGCCAGCCAAACCAAGGCCCATCCTAAACCTGCTGCCCAGGCCCCTTCTTCTGATAAACAGATCATGTCTCTTGCTGCAGATCTTATTTCTCTTATCAGGGGGTCTCAGCCTCACCCAGACAGAGGTTCTCAGCCACCTGCAGAGAAAAGGCCCAGAACTGAGCAGACTGACAACCTCTCTTCAGATGATGCCTCTGGGGGATTCTGAGCTTTCAGATACCCAAGAAGAATCCTTCCAGGCCTATGAGGATTCGGATGCTGAGGAATCATTCCCTCTGCCTCTCCTCCAGAGGATTTCGTTTGGTGAAGTCCTACACTCAATGAGGGAACATTTTAAATGGCAGGGTCAGGAATGCTCTGATTCCAGGAAAAGACTCTGAGCCTTCCTTAAGCTTCCCAGCACAGACCTTTAGCTATTCCTCCAGTTATGGATGTTTTGGATGATGTTTTCTCCGACTCCAGTGCTAACCCTGATTCTCTCCACCTGCTCCTGTCAAGCCAGACAGATATTATAGGGTCCCTGACACTCACAAACATCTCTTAAGGCCCACTCTGTGGATCTAGAAACTATTTCACAGGGCCCCAAGGGAGTGGCTACCTCCACTGCCAAGAATCCATTGCCAGCGGATAGGAAGCTAGGTCCCTGGAGATGGGGTAAAAAGTTTATACCTCTACCACCTAGCCATGAGGTCACTTAATTGCCTTTTTCATATGTTTCAGTACCAGGATTTTTACTGGATGAGTTACAGAAAAATTTGCCTCTCCTGAGCCTATTGATAGAAAGGCATTGCAGGATCTAATACATAACACTCAGCAGGTTAACAATCATTTTCTTCAGTGTTGTTATGATGCATTGGAGGCTTCATGTAGGGCAGCTATGACTGGGGCTGTGATACGTAGACATGCTTGGTTAAAAGATCAGCCACTGCCAGACCATGTTAAAGTAAAGTTACTTGATGCACCTCTGGAAAAACAGAAGCTTTTTGGTGCTAATGCACAAAATGTGTTGAAGACCATTGAGGAAAAAGCTAAGTCAGTACAGACAGTCAAGGATTTCCTCCAGGTTCAGCCACCCAGATTCAGCAGAAACTGGCCTTCAAAGAATTGGTCCTTCCCAGACTCTGACAAGTTTCAAAGGGGAAAAAGCAGGCGTGCCCGAGGTAGAGGGCAATACCGAGGCTCTTACAGGGGCCGCCAATGGCAACCTTCAAATCAAAGAAGTGGTGCAGGCAGCCCAGCTGCACCACAAGGACAATCACAATGACTTGACTTTCATACCGCCTACAAAGGTTCAAAAAGAAGCACCTTTGGGCAGAAAATTATCCTTATTCTCAAAAAACTGGCATATCTTAACCAAGGACAACTGGATTCTGGATTTAATAGACAAGGGTTACAGATTCCACTTCCATACTTTACCAATAAGTCAAGGCATGCCAAACCTGCCACATCATCAAAGGGCAGAGGCACTAATTCAAGTTTCAAAGCTGTTAAGTATAAAAGCAATAGAAAAGGTTCCTCCTCAAGAACAAGGCCAGGGATTTTATTCAAGACTGTTCCTTGTTCCAAGAAAAGAAAACAAATGGAGGCCTATACTGGACTTGTCTACTCTAAATACTTTTCTCATTGTGCCAAAGTTCAAAATGCTGACTTTGCAGCAACTCCTTCCCATGCTGGGCAAGGGGTCTTGGCTGGTCACTCTGGACCTCAAGGAGGCATACCTGCATGTCCCAATCAGACAAAGCTGCAGATGATACCTCAGATTTCTTGCAGGAACAGAGCATTATCAATTCTCAGCATTGCCGTTTGGCTTATCTACTGCGCCCAGAGTGTTCACGAAATGCCTGGCATCAGTAGTGGCTCACTGCAGACTCCAGGGGATTCAAATATACCCCTACCTGGACGACTGCCTCATACAAGCAGACAACAAGCAAACCTTAATGACAAACTTGGACTATGTCATTCAATTACTGCAGGCCTTGGGATACACAGTCAACATTCTGAAATCAAGACTACTGCCATCCCAGCAGATTATTTTCCTAGGAGCCAAACTGGACACAGAAACAAATGGCCTACCTCACAGAGGAAAAACAACAACAGTTACCAGAGTACTTCAAAGGCCTAGCAAAGCTCTCCCAGCTGACTGCAAGGAAAATCCTGCAGGCCCTGGGGTTCATGGCATCTTGCATTCTTCTGGTACCCTTGGCAAGACTTCATATGAGAAAGCTGCAATGGTACTTAAAAAGCTTATGGTCCCAACACAGCCAAAGCCTAGAGGACGTAATCCCACTCATTCCATGTCTGCAAAAAGAATTTTTGTGGTGGGCTCAAGCAAGTCAGTTAAACAAGGGCATGTCTTTCAACAGACCTCAAGCAGGCCAAATGATTACAACAGACGCCTCAGATCATGGATGGGGGGCGCACATGGACGGCAGATGCATTCAAGGTCAATGGACACCAAGGGAAAGACATCTGCACATAAACCAAAAAGAGATGTTGGCAGTGATACATGCAATACAGACTTTCGAAAAATCACTACAACAAGGACATTTGCTAATAAGGACAGACAACACCACGGTCATGTGGTATATAAACAAGCAGGGAGGCACTCATTCTTATCCCCTCTGCAGACTAACAATGATTCTCTGGGAAAAATCCCTGAGTCTGAAGATACATTTGCAATCCCAGTTTGTGCCAGGCAAGGACAATGTGCTGGCGGACAAGCTGAGCAGAAATTTCTTGGATCCACACGAATGGATGCTGCATCCTCACATTTTCTCACAAATAACAAAGACATGGGGAAGGCCGGACATAGATCTCTTTGCTTCTCACATGAATCATCACCTGGAAAAGTTCTGTACAAGGACCCACCATCCGCTAGCCTGGAAAACGGATGCTCTCTCCTTCAGCTGGAATTCCCTAAAAATTTATGCATTTCCTCCTCTGCCACTGCTGACCAAGGTGATACTAAAGATCAAAGCAGAACAACCAATAGGCATTTTGATAGCTCCAGACTGGCCAAGGCAGCACTGGTACCCATTGCTGTTGAGCATAACTCGGACCAAACCGTGGCCTCTGCCCCTATGGCCTCTGCTTCTAACGCAGCACAATTACAGGACTGTTCATCAAAGCCTGAAAACATTACATCTGACAGCCTGGAGGTTACCATAGCTCCTTCCACTATCTTTCTTTCCAAAACAGTTCAAGAGATCTTACTGGAAGCACGCAGACCTTCCACCAGAAAAACCTATTCAGCCAAGTGGAAGAGATTCAGCATCTGGAATGCCAACAGGGGTCAGGATACAACAGTACTGAGTATACCTCTGATATTGGAATACTTGGCAGAAATGTTTCATACTGGTCTCTCATATTTTCCATAAAGATTCACGCCTCAGCAATCTCAGCAAAATACAATTGTGACCCACCAGTGTTTTCACATCCTTTGCTAAGACAGTTCCTAAGAGGGATAAAGAATATCAAACCTCCCAGAAAACAACCAGTACCTGCATGGGACCTCAATTTCGTTTTGGAAAAACTAACTCTTCCTCCCTTTGAGCCAGCAGCAACTTCAGAAATGCAATTTCTATCATGGAAAACAGTTTTTCTATTGGCAGTCACATCAGCAAGAAGAGTCTCGGAGATACAGGCACTCATGGCAGTACCTCCCTTCCTCATTTTTCATCGGGACAGAGTCTCTCTAAGAACCAATCCTTCATTCATGCCAAAAGTAATTTCCAGGGTGTCTCTAAATCAAGCTATACACCTGCCTATTTTCTTCCCCAATCCTCAAAACAAGGGGGAAAAACTACTGCATACTTTGGACATTCACAGGCAACTACGGTACTACTTGGACAGAACTAAGGCCACCAGGAAGTCTGACCAACTGTTTGTAGCCTATGCTGCTGGAGTACAAGGGAAAGCAATCTCCAAGCAAACAATTTCAAAATGGATTGGACACTGCATCAGATTCTGCTATTCTTTCCATGGAAAAGGTGTGCCAGCCAATATTAGGCCACATTCCACCAGAGCTATAGCCACATCCACAGCTTTCCTAAGAGGAGTGGCTACAAAGGACATTCTAGAGGCTGCTACATGGAGCTCCGTGCATACATTTACCAAGCACTACAACCTGCCTTTATACTCCAGATCCCGAGCAGGCTTTGCTTCGGCAGTCCTGCAGGGCATTTTAGCTACACCATCCCTTTCTTAGTTCCATCCACCCCCAGCTTGGCTATGGTATTCAACCCATATGTTATGACTGCAGTTGCATTCTTGAAGGACATAGTACAGTTTTGTACCTACCATAAATGTAGATGTCCGATAGATATACAACTGCAGTCGGATTTTCCCTCCCTCCTACCCCTCTGCAACCTTCTTTATGGGTCCACTACCCCTATTTCTTTTAGCTGGGGGTATCTCCTATGGTGTATCTGTTTTACTGTTGTGCATGTTTGGAATTGTTTATCCATTCACCAAATTTAGCCTTCCTAGGAGGGCACCTGGCATCTGGGGCAAGAAACACTGAAGAAGATGGCGTCGGCCGATGCCTTTATACTCCAGCCGTTCTGACGGAGAGGAGGTGACACCAGCTGACGCCGGACCCAGACTTTGGAATCAGGCCAACCGAGGGCTGCCTGAGGCAGGACAACCCATATGTTATGACTGCAGTTGCATATCTATCGGACATCTACATTTATGGTAGGTACAAAACTGTACTTTCTGCTTTTTGTCCCTTACACAAGTACAGGTTGTGAGAGGAGTGTATTTCTTGACGAACCTGATTTTTGGAGCAGTACCCTGGGATATATTTGCTGAGTTTTTTTGATTTTTAGGGGCTCTGTGAAAACATGGTGCAGACATTACATATAATGTTTGCAGTAGACTTTGTCAAGCTTACAGACCCCTGTTGCCACCCAAGTTGCACATCACTCTCCTGTATATTTCACTTGAGTGAAGTTCACTGTTGAGTGTGAGCTCTGCTTCTCCTACCCCTCTGCCCCAGTGTGAAAGGAATGCAGGACTTGATGTAAGAGTGATAGCCATAGATTGCAAGTGTGTATCCTACCTTTTTATTATTTTTTTCGCTGTTGTAGAGTTTGAAGAGGTTTGGTGTTCCTAGCCTATAAAAAGGAAGGTCTGAGTCTTCCTTTTCTGCTGATTCTTCCCCCAGGGATATTTGTAGTGCAATGCGGAAGGCCATGTCAGGGGGAAACCATCTGACTCATTCCTTTTATTAGTTATCTTAGTGCTTACCCTTGAGAGAGAAAAACTTGATCATTCCTCCCTAGGAACTAATGTTTGTTTCTGAAAGCTTCTGATTTCACTTTCTTTCATGCTTAAAAAGACAGAATATTTGTATTGTCTGCATACCCCTTAAGTTGATTATTTTTTTTAGTTACTTTCTTATTTACTCACTTTGTAATGTTTTGCCAAGTTCTAGTGGAACCTCAAAGAAGATGTTGAGTTTCTTAGGGTCATACAGTAAGTTAGTGAGAGTTGATGGCATTCGAACCCAGGTCTTCCGCTTTGTATTCCACTACCCTAACCACCATGCTGCAATGCTCCTTTTCCCTCCTCACTAGGTATTCCAATGCATAGTTCTGTCTCATTTCTTCTGTTTAGCATAGGTCTCATTAAACCCTGCATTTGTAGACCCTTTCCCAGTATGGAAACGTCTGAAGTTATGAATCTGTACTTTTACTAGTTTAGGTCTACATAGTCTGACCTTTGTCTTTTCCAAGCTTCTCTGTTTGAGCAAAGCATGAACAAGCTGTCCACATTTGTTTCTAACTGGTTATCTTATCTAGTTTAGACCCTGCCAACCATGAACAAAGCTACAAAGGTGCATGTATTGCACATTTAAATGAATGTGAAACTGAGGAAAATTGTTTAACGCTCCATCTTCAGTATAGTTCCATATTGCCTCTCTACATTTGATGCCAACATAGTGATCAATAGTGCATACCCTTGTAGGACATTTTGGCTTAGACCTTTCTCATAGACTGAAGAAGTCTGCCATACTGCAATTGACTCCCTTTTTACAAGAAGGATTCATAAGGCCCTTACAAAACATCACTGATGACATCCTTAAGGCAGGGTAAAGGCCTTTAAAGCTTTTAATGCATTTTGTGGTCCTCAGCCTTTCTCTAATCCTTCTTGATTATTTAGGAAGAAGAATAAGTCAAGTGAGCTTGAAAAGAGACCTATGAGTTGTACATTACCAATCCAGCTTCACTAGTCCACCAGTGAGGCTTCATAAGATAGTTTTTTTGTATACTGAACATTTTTTTGTCCTGTGTCCTTCTGGCCTCACCAGTGGAAGTGTGGCTGTCTTTGTTGAGCAGCATTACAAAAGGACATGTCCAAGTCTTGAACTGGCCTCTCTTTGGTCATTTTACAAACCAGTTAATGTTTGAGGAGCTGCTGGTACAGTGCCATTTACTACTAGCCTAGGATTCATGTAGACTGGTCTATCAGGGAAGTAAGGTATTGAGTTATAGTACAATTGCCTATCTCTGCCTCCCTCCCAAAAATAGTGGTCATGTGAGGGCTTGAAGTCCAGTTCTAGATTTAAGAAATGCTTTCCTGATCACCCATCTTTTCCTTTTTCAGCCATGCTAATCTGTGCTTTTTTTTTTTTTTTTTTGGATGAAGATAAGCAGGTGCACCAGAAAAAAATGATAAACAGGCACTTCAGAGAGAGAGAGATGGAAGGAGGCAGCATCTAGAGCAGAGTCTCAGAATGCTCACTGTTGCAATAGGAGTAGTAGCAAACTCCAGCAAGGGCCACAGTCTCCAAGACAAAAAGAAATGCAGACACTGTAGTTAGAAATTTAATATAGTTGCTTCCCTCATCTGTAATTATGCTGTTTTTTGGGGTGATTGATGTCTGAGGGCCATGAGTTCTAGACCACTGATTTAGTCAGCAACAGGAATTCATAGAAATACAAAGGCTCCGAGAGTTTTTTTCAGAGCTTGAAGATCTATCTGTATGTGGGTGCAAACTAGTCAGAGAACAGAACTAATGATGGGTAGGATAAATTAAAAAAAAAAAAAAAAAAAAACCTGCAAATGCAGGAAATTCGTCATCTGGAGATGGGAATAGATCATAGCTTCATAAATTCAAACTAATTTTTTAACACTTTTATTAAAATGTCACTTAAGACAGAAGCACACATACTTAAATAGAATAGAAAACAAACTATTAACATTTTTTTTCCATTTACAGACTTTCTTTCATATGACATCTGTCTTTGTCAAACGTTACATAAATCACTTAATGCCTTCCTTTAAACCTCACTCCTCCCACTGAACATTATTTTGCATGTATTGTTCCTACAAATTCCATTTATTTCTGTGATTTGCCCTTCCTTTTCTAAAGTTCTCTTTCCAATTTTTTTCTTTCTTTTACAATATTCAATACATCAAATATAGATCTGGTGCTGTCCGTGTCATTATTGATCACGGATGAGTGTAAGATCCAACCTCTGAGCCAAGCCTGCACTAAAAAGACAGCTCCTGAGCTCAACCTCCTCCTCTTCCCAAGATCCCATGTTACCCACAACCTTCCGATCTCATTTGGTGCGATTTGAGAATAGACATGCTTCCTGAAGTTCCTGTTCACCCTTTCAGATAAGTGTTTTCTACCTTTTGCGATCTCTCTTTTTTCCCTTTTTAATCTCCTACATCCTTATTTATATCTAAGTAGATTCCTCCACTCCCGGTAGCCTTTTTGGGCAGATGTTCTTCGTCTCACATTGCTGCAGTCATAACCTGTGGGTAGTCTGCTGTCCTCGGTCAGCCCGAATACCAAAGTGTTAGGCTGGCGTCGGTCATGGTCGCTCAGATCTGACGTCAGTACGCAGTGGTACTAAAGCGCATGGCCGACACCATATCCTTAGTCTTTCTTTCCGCATGGTCCGAAGCAGAAGCAGCGTTTGCAAGTGCCGTTCGGCGTCCTGAAATTTTCGTATTCTGAGTTTCAGACCGAAGACCAAGTTGGGCTAAGTACCCCGTTGGGGAATATTTTTGTCTTTTTTTGCCTCAGTTAAATCCGGATGTCAGAAAAAGTTAATAATTGTATTTCTTGTGGGAAACAGATACCTCATAGGGACTACCACTCTCTCTGTATTCCTTGCTTGGGGCCTGAGCATGACGTAGTCGGGTGTCGCTTTTGCGCTAGATTTAATAAGCGCACCATTAAACGCAGGTTAGATTGTGCTAGACTTGTTTTCGGTAAGCGGTGTAACTACAACATGCCGTCGGATCCTCCGCCCGCTACCGCTAAGAAGCGAAAAGAAAAATCGTTAAAGTCCAAGCAGGATGAGTCGTCCGTTGCGGACGCCGGTTCTTTGGAAACTACGGTGGAATTTGTGGATCCAGCCGAGGTTTCAGCTGAATCTGAGGGGGAGCCTTTAATCTTACAGGAAGTGGCCTCTCAGGAGTTAGGTCAGGCCGAGGGGGCCTCTCAAGATGTTCTTCGTCTTCCATTGCTGCAGTCCTGACTTTTATTGGGCTGGTCCAGCGTCCGGCGGGCCAGAGTAGAGAGAGAGAGTCTTCGCAGCGCGATGGGCACAGTCCGGCGCATACCGCCAGGCGCCACGCGCGCGACCCGGCGCGCATCTTCCGCATCCATTTGCACAGTCACAAGATGCAGAAGCACAGGTTTGGGCAATTGAGTTGGCGATCTTTCGAATTTCAGACTTTCCCAGACATCAGAGTTGGTTGGCACCTAGAATATTTTTTTTTTTTTTTCTTCAGTTATTTAACCGGATGTGTTAAAAGATGTTACCGCTAGTAGACACTATTTGAAGCAGACCCGTATGTATTATAGCAGGCCAAGATACCTGTTTGGCTGTACCCTGACTTTGCTGGTTCCACTTTCTTGTACTTCATTTTCAAAGCTTTTGTCCTTGAGAGGGGATGTGCTAAGGTTAGTGTTTGTTTGGTTTAATTTGCGCCATGGAGCTGTTCGGAATGCGCTTCTACTCCAGCGCAGGACAGAAGCTCAGTGAGGACAGGGTATGGAGATCGGCAACCCGGAACCGTGCTGTCTTTAGTAGGCTCAGTGGAGCCAGAGGTTTTCCAGAGAGTCTGAGTCTCCTCAGGGCCCTTAGTATATTTTTAGGGAGTTAGCCTCAGTGTTCAGGAGGCTGGTGAAGCTGGGGGCCTGTGTCTGAGGCGGTTGAGGTTCTCCTCTCTTCCTTCTGTTCTGAAGCTTCCTGTTCTGGGTGGCAAGATTCAGCTTAGGTGGGAGTTTCTCCTCCAGCATTGGGAAGAGCCTGGCCTGGCGAGCTTTAGCTAAAAATGCTGAAGAATTGATTTTGAAGTGGAGATCTATGCCCCCCGCCTGATATGAGGGATGGAATTGGAACAGGGTTTGGAGTTTTGAAGTGTGTTCCAGTGTTCAAGTCTTCTGTCGGAAGTCTTACAAATTTTACTGACAAGGTTTCATTCTGATCTGGATCTGATGTACTCTGGAATTCTTGGGTTTCTCCTCCTGAGGATTTTTCTTTATGGGAAGCACTTTCTCGGCAGGGGAGGAAATTTGAAGGCCAGATCCGGGACTCCAAGCCAAAGGCAAGTGTTAATTGGCCATAGGCATAGCTATTCCTAGCTATCTCCTCCAGTGTAAGATGTGGAGGTCCCTTTTGCAAGAGGAGTTGAACCCTCCCTCTTCTCAGTAGCCCATTGAGCCCTTATGCCCTGACAGGCTTGGTGGTGACCAAGGGCTTTGGCAGGGTAAGCAGAAACTATTATTCAAGGAACTCTCTGTCATTCCTTCTGTGGTTAAAGCTTCTTGTGGTTAAAAATAACTGCCTCTCCTTTGAGAAGGGGCACCAGCTGGGACAGATGGGTGAAAATATCTCTATTCTTTCCATTGGTGCCATGAGGCGGCATTGGAATGTTTCACGCTACTAATTGCAGGTACTATCTCCTGCTGTTCCCAAATCTAAGGTGGTGTTGGGAATTGAGTTTGAGTGTAAAGAATTGCTGGAACAGGTGATCATGTGAACAGAGTGCATGGGTGTTCTTTTTTGTGGTGTCTGTGTGGGCCTCTACCGAGGCTGCTTCTGCATTGTGGAAGTTCTCTTTCTTCGCGAACATTGAGAATCAGAATGAAGCTGAGCATGTTAAGACATATGTGCCCCGGCTTCGAAGTACTCTTAGATGTTTGTTGATACGTTTGTGGAAGCTTACTTTAAAAGAAAAGAAAAGAGGGGTTGAGAGAAGTGTTCTATCTGGGGCATTAAGATTTTTGCAGCATGCCTCTCCATATAAATTGGTGACTAGCCTGCTTTGCAGGGGCAGCCCTTATGGTTCTTATGGTTCCCAGCAACGGGATAGGGCAGCTGCCCTGCATTTGGAAGGTGGTCTGGTCCTTGGGAGCTCCTGGTCCCAGACTTCAAAGAAAGATGGGGGTCCATCAACCTTTATGAAGCAGCTCAGTAAAGTGGCTTTACAGCGCAGCTTTTGTGGACACAGATGGTTCAGCCTCAAAGCGGAAGATTGTCTCTTTTCAAAAGAAATCTCACTTTAAATCAAAGGGTGGGTTCTTTTCTTTGAATATTTCCAACAATGTTCCAGATGCAAGGGGCCACAGATTTTGTCATCACAAAGCTAGCTTTCAGTTCCTCACACATGTTCCTTTGGCTTCAAAATTTTTCTATACAATTTCTCCTTCTGGGCATTCCAGCCCGGTTCTGTATCAGAAAGGCTTCGGATTTTATTCTCTGCTGGGCAAGGATCACTGGATGGTAGAAGAAAATCTCAAGGAAGACAATTATCTGGCCTCATCCCAAGTCTAAGATCAAGAAAGTTCAACTCATTGAGGATGTCAACGTGTTAGCGTTATTTATCTTGTTCTTGCAGCCATATATCTGACACTGAACTTCCTAAGGTTCTCTCAGTTAAGTTAGGATGCCTGAGTCTATAAGGCTGCATCTCAGTCCTGCGGTATCAATCTGCAAGGAGATGGCAGAAGTTACAGCCATGAGCTACTCGTCCCAGAAGGATTTATGCCTTCCAGGAGTAAAACTTTTGCCACAGAATCAGTGGCTGTCAAGTTCAGGACACTCTGGCATTTAATCTATCATCTTTCAGAGAAACCTTCAACCTGTCAAGGAAGAACCCATGGTCATTCTACAAACTAAGATATCAAAGGTATCCATAGTGTAGCCTAATAAGGTAGTCTCTCTTCAAATCAAGACATACAGTTTCTAGATCTCTTTGTGAATGCTTGTAAGTCAAGTCTAAGAATACAACCTCAGATTCTGTTTCTGTGTCTGGATCAACTAAAGATCAACCATATTGCTTTGTCCGTGCTGACTCTCACAGTCCTTAAAAGCATGGGGTTTCCTTCAACATGTTCATAGCTACCACATGCTTGACTGTCTGTTCCTGACTGCAAACCGCCATGAAGCTGCAATGATATCTCAAACAGCTTAGGAATTTGGCACATCACGCATTCAAACAATACCTTTTCCAAAGAAGATTCTAGAGGGGAATACAGCATATCACACTGTATGTCAAGGGAACAGAGACTCTCTTTGAATTGGCTTTCGAGGTAGATTTTTGCGACAGACCAGTCGATCACTTGGGATTGTGGACAACTCAAAATGGAAAGTGGATACAAGACAACACATAACTAGACACTACAGCATCAAGCATCAACTTGATGGAGAGTTATGGCAGGTCAATTGCCTGCTTCTTCAGGCACACACTCTGCCAGCGATGTGTGTTGATCAGAATGCTTTAAGCAATAAAATCTTGGATCCCAAGCAGGGGACACGATGACTTCATGTTCTGTATGACAGCATTCAATTCATGTTTTCTAGTTGACTACAAGTTACTCTTCACTCTTCTCCCTGCTTCAGGCAAGTGCAGGTTTAGGGGGCATGGTACAACTGGTAAGTGAAATTGCCTGTGTTGGATGTAAAAAAATCATCTGTGTCTTCATGAAGTCGCTAAAACTGACAGCTGGTATCCAACTCCAGACAAATACACATTCGGATGATTTCTTTCAGCTAGCTCTGCACAAAGCCTGCAGGTTTCAGCACACAGCCTTCGGATATCATGCCAATGAAGCTTTTCTTCATTTCCTTGCCTTTGCACCCCATCTTGTGTCTGACAAGGATGCTTCAAAGAGGTCAGATAAGACAAGACTCTCTGGGCCACGGAGCTTGGCATATTCTCCGTTTCCAAAGGTACTATGACTGTTTCTGTTGTGATTTCCCTCCATGAAGCTCATATAGCTCCGCTTCTGTTATCCTCATCTGGTAACCCTCTGCTCTGAGTTTTACTGAATTAACAAACAAATCTCTTCAAGTTTTATGATAATTTGCAAGCTGTTTAAAAGTCTCAGCTTCTCTATTGTCCTTAAAAAGTTGTAAAATCTAGGATAGAACTAGAAGGCCTTTGTATTTTGCATGGAAGGTGAGTGATTCCGAGATTTTTTTAATTCCTGACAGCAAAAGCTAATGGGATGTGGCTCTTCCATTGGGGTGGCTGTTATTGCTCAAAATTTATTATTGGTCAAAGTAAAAGATTTATGATGCAACAATTTCAGCTTTGCTAGATTTCAATTGACCTTTGTTGACGCATCTTTTGTTTTACATTGTTCTTTACTTCTGCAGAATAAAGTCTGAGTTGGTAGAGCTCCTACTCCTGCTTGGGATACTTATTTTTGTTTTTGGAATTTTGTTCACAGCTCTTTTTTGAGCCTATTTAGGAGCCTTATTGAAATGTTGTCATGGAAGAAGATCATAGCTGACTGTCATTGTCTGTGCTGTGAAAGATGTGAAAGATACTTTTTTAAATGTTTCAATTTACCGCACGATTTTTTGAGTTTACCATGGGGTTTTTTATAGTCTAATCACTCGCTTAGCTCTTGGGTGGTTTATACCAGGGCTTTTTTGCAAATATTCATTGCCCTCAAACCCAAGAAGATGTTTTAGAGATTGGTTTTTTGATTCTTTACACTTTTTCATGATTCCGCACAATTCGTTGTGTTTAGGCAGGCATAAATTTCTTGCTTTTCTCAGCAGTTTCTTTATTCAGTTGCATGGGTGAGAAGTTCTTGAAATTCTAGCTGGATTAAGGCAGCTTCTGGGTTATAATGGCTTATTGCAGGGCATTTGCAAATTATTACATTACTGGCCCATCATCCAGCTGGGATTGGCTGTCATTCCGCCTCATTCCACTTTACTTACTGCCACTTTCCTTACATCTACTACACTTTTTGATAAGCATAGGGCTTAGTGCATTGAGTTCAGAGCGCAGTGCATACAGTCTCTAGGCATGCCTACCTACTCTGTTACAGGGCTGGGATCACTGATTTGTTTACAAGAAGCCTTTACGGCTTCCCTCCCTTGTATATTTTAGCTTTTATTACCTCTATTGCCTATACTTATATCTATATCAGGGCTGCAGTGTAATAAGGCAGACTGCAGTTTGGTTGCTCGGGACTTGTATAATGTCTTTGAGGATTCCATATCTCTGGGGATGTTACTACTCCTCCTTCCCACCTGTGTTTGTTTTGTGGTTTCCCTCTTGTTTACAAATTATATGTTATATATATATATTACATAGCATATATTCCCTGTATACATGTGGGACGTGCTATAGGTTGTTTTGGGGACTTGTCTTTGTGAGTCTTTAACATCTACATTTAGTGGTAGCCCAAGGGGGGTACTTTTCTGTAGTTCCTTCTTTACATAAGGTTGTTAGGCCTTCTACTTCTGTCACTAAAGCCCCTTCTAAAGCCAGGCCTAGTCTTTCTGGCACAGGCGTCAGTCCTAGTTCTGCAGGTTCTGTTCCTAAAAAACATATGCTGAAAATGGCAGAGGATTTGATTACTTTAATCAGAGGTTCTATGCCCCCTCCGGATAAGAGGCCTAGGGTGGAGACAGAGGTGGAGGGATTGGAGCATTCCTCAGATTACTCTGAGTCTTCAGCTGAGGACATTCAGGATTTTCCTCCTTATTCTGATTCGGATGCAGAGGATTCCTGTCCTTCTGCTCCTTTTCTGAAACCCTGCATTCCATGAGGGAGCATTTTAAGTGGGAAGGTCAGGATTTCTCAGATTCCCGTAAGAGGCTTAGGGAATTTTTGTTTTTATCACAGCATAGGCCCTTGGCCATTCCCCCTGTTTTGGATGTTGTTCAGGATGTTTTTTCTGAGGCTTCCCTTAATCCTGATTCTTTACCTCCTGCCCCTGTCAAGCCAGACAGGTATTACAGAGTGCCAGAGGCTCATAAATATTTGTATAAGAGTCCTAGGGCTGACCCAGAAACTATTAGCCAGGGACCTAAGGGTGTCAGGGCTTCTGTTGTAAAGAATCCAGTTCCTCTGGATAAAGATTCTAGAGCTTTGGATAGGTGGGGTAAAAAAGTATATACCTCCTCCACACTAGCTATGAGGGCTTTAAATTGCCAGTTTCATATGCTGAAGTACCAGAATTTTCTGTTAAGTCAGTTGAAATCTAAGGTAGATGCTTTAGCTGAGGGTATAGAGTGTAAGGAATTGCAGGATTTAGTTCATGCCTCTGATCAGGTAGGTAAGCATTCCTTGCAGTGTGGCTTTGATGCTCTTCAGGCTTCTTCCAGGGTGGCTGCCACTGGTTCAGTTATTCGTAGGCACGCCTGGCTTAAGGATCAGAATTTGTCAGAGCATGTTAAAGCTCGAATTTTGGATGCTCCCCTTCAATCTGAAGTTCTGTTTGGTTCTCCTGTGGAGTCAGTTTTGAAGAAAATGGAAGACAAAGCTAAGTCCATGCAGACAGTTAAGGAATTTTTACAAGTGCAGCCCCCTAAGTTTAGCAGAAATTGGCCTGCAAAAGGATGGGCTTATCCTTCTTCTGATTTACATTCTAAGGGCAGATCTAGACGTGGTAGGGACAGAGCTCATGCTCAGGGTTCTTTCAGACCTAGGATGTGGAGTTCCCCTGCACAATCTTCTGGTGAGGGCAGGGGTCAGCCTTTTCGTAAACAGACCCAATGACCTGTATCTCCAGCTGCCAGATCCCTCCTGTCTGGCAGCTCCTCTAGGAGGAAAGTTGGCACTTTTCAAGCAAAATTGGCTTTTAGTCACCCAGGACAAATGGGTGTTGGACATTATAGATCGAGGCTACAAGTTTTATTTTCACACCTTGCCTCCTTTCAAAGGCATGCTGGACGTTCCTCCTCAGCAAAAGCTGGAGGCTCACAAGCAGATTTCTTTACTTTTAAAAATGGGGGCTATCCAGGGGGTCCCTCCGTCAGAAGTAGGCCTAGGATTTTATTCTCGCCTGTTCCTTGTGCCAAAGAAAGGAAACACTTGGAGGCCAATTCTGGATTTGTCTATTCTCAACACATACCTAGACATTCCAAAATTCAAGATGTTAACTTTGCAGCAACTTCTGCCTCTGCTAGGCAAAGATCACTGGATGGTAACTCTGGATCTCAAAGAGGCTTATCTTCACATTCCTATCAGGCCCAGCTGCAGGAGGTTCCTGCGTTTTCAGGCTGGTACTTTTCATTATCAGTTCTCTGCATTGCCCTTTGGCTTATCTACTGCGCCCAGGGTGTTCACAAAGGTCCTGGCTCCTGTGATAGCCTTCTTAAGACTAAGAGGAATACAAATTTATCCTTATCTGGACGATTGCCTGATTCTTGCTCAAGACAAAGTCAAGTTACTTCAGCATCTACAGTATGTAATGGCAGTGTTAAGGTGCCTAGGGTATTCTGTGAACGAAACAAAGTCCAGTCTAGTACCCTCTCAGGACATGTGCTTTCTGGGTGTGAGACTGAATACAGCCTCTCAGATGGCTTTTCTGACCCCGGACAAACAAAGAAATCTTCCCCTTTACTTTCAGCAATTATCGCTACTGTCCAGGCTGACTGCAAGGACAGTCCTTCAAGCCTTGGGGTTCATGGCATCTTGTATTCTGGTACTTCCCAATGCCAAACTACATATGAGGAAGCTACAATGGTATCTCAAAAGTGTATGGACTCAACACTGCCACGATTTGGACACTGTCATTCAGATAATACCTTGCATCCAAAGGGAATTTTTGTGGTGGGCTCAGGAATGTCACCTAAACAAGGGACTCTCTGTGACTCGACCAGAGGCGAGTCAGATCCTAACGACAGATGCCTCAGACATGGCTTGGGGAGCACACTTCAATGGGAAATGGATTCAAGACACATGGCCTCCCAGACTACAGCATTTGCATATCAACATGAAGGAGATGTTAGCAGTCCAATTTGCACTGATGGCTTTCAAGGATCTACTTCAACCGGGACAGGTGTTGATTCAAACAGACAACACAACAGTCATGTGGTACATCAACAAGCAAGGGGGAACCCATTCGTACCCTCTTTGCAGACAAGCTATGATTTTGTGGGAGACTGCTCTGAGTTTGCACCTCACTCTTCAAGCAAGGTTTCTGCCAGGAGCACAGAACTCCTTAGCAGATGTTTTGAGCAGATAGCTGGTGGATCCCCACGAGTGGAAATTGGATCCTCATGTATTTCAACAGTTGACAGTGGCTTGGGGAACTCCAGACATAGATCTGTTCGCTTCTCCACTAAATTTCCAACTGCCAAAATTTTGCACAAAGATGTTTCACCCAAAAGCTTGGAAAGTGGATGCTCTATCTTTCAGTTGGAACAACCTTCACGTCTATGCCTTTCCTCCTCTGCCTCTCCTTCCCAAGGTGCTCTTGAAGGTCAGACAGGACAAGCCTTGCATGATTCTAATAGCTCCAGATTGGCCACATCAGCACTGGTACCCTCTGCTGAGGAGTTTAGTACGGGAGCCTCCTTGGCCTTTGCCATCAATTCCACACCTTTTGTCCCAGGCAAGCAATCATTTCCTCAATGTCAGGATACAGTCCCTGCATCTGACAGCCTGGCATATTCTGTTTTAGACCCTGGGGGGTCGCAGCTTCCTCAACAAGTTTTGAATGTCATTTTGGAAGCCAGACGGCCTAGTATAAGGAAAGTTTATGCTGATAAATGGAGGAGATTTTTTCTTTGGAGCACAACAAAGAGCTTTGATGTTTCAGTGCCTAATTTGAGTGTTACACTTCAGTACCTTACAGAATTATTAGACAAGGGTTTGTCTTTCTCCTCCGAGAAAGTTCATGCTGCAGCCATTTCTGCTCACTATGACTGTGACCCACCATTATTCTCGCACCCTTTGTTTAAGCAATTTCTTAGAGGGGCAAAGAACATAAGACCCCCACGTAGAGCTCCTACACCTTCCTGGGATCTCAATTTTGTGTTGGAAAAGCTTACTTTACCTCCTTTTGAACCTGCAGCTACATCTGAGTTGAAGTTTTTGTCTTGGAAGACTGCTTTTTTGTTGGCCATTACGTCTGCTAGGAGGGTATCTGAATTACAGGCTCTAATGGCAGTTGAACCCTTCCTGATATTTCATAAGGATAGGGTATCCCTGCGTACTAATCCTACTTTTATGCCTAAAGTTGTTTCTAATGTGGCCTTAAACCAGTCTATTCATTTGCCTACTTTTTATGCTGATCCCCAAAATAAAGGGGAAAAAATTTTGCACTCTTTGGATATTCACAGGCAGTTACGTTATTATTTGAGCAGAACTAAAGGGTTCAGGCAGTCTCAACAGTTATTCATTTCTTTTGCCTTGGGTTCACAAGGAAAACCTGTTTCAAAACAAACTATTTCTAAGTGGATTGGCCATTGTATTGCTTTTTGTTATTCTCATCATGGAAAGGATGTTCCAGCTGGGATCAGACCTCATTCCACTAGGGCGACTGCCACTTCTACTGCCTTCTTAAGGGAGTAGCTACTAAGGATATTTTGGAGGCAGCTACTTGGAGTTCAGTGCACACTTTTACTAAACATTACCATCTCCTCTTTATTCCAAATCTAGGGCTGGGTTTGCCACTGCAGTTTTACAGGGCATGTTAGCAGCTCCTAATGCTTTCTGATTTTGCCAACCTCCCTTACCTTTGCTTTGGGATTCTACCCACAGGTTATGACTGCAGCAATGTGAGACGAAGAACATAGTACAGTTTTGTACCTACCATAAATGTAGATGTTCGAGGATCCACATTGCTGCAGTCCAATTTTTCCCTCCCTCCTTCCCCTCTGTAGTTTAGGGTTGCTGTGTTGCTTTTGGGGTAATTATTTTTTCTATATTGGTGGTTGGGTATTTTTCTATTTTTGGCTATGGCCTTTCTTTTTTAGGCCTTCTGACATCTGGGGCAAGAAAGACTGAGGATATGGCGTCGGTCATGCGCTTTAGTACCACTGCGTACTGACGTCAGATCTGAGCGACCATGACCGACGCCAGCCTAACACTTTGGTATTCGGGCCGACCGAGGACAGCGGACTACCCACAGGTTATGACTGCAGCAATGTGGATCCTCGAACATCTACATTTATGGTAGGTACAAAACTGTACTTTTCTGCTAGGTCCTTCCCAGGTTCCTGCCGTTGTCCTCCCAGTCTTAGGTTCCTTCTTCCCTTCTTTTCTCTACCTTGTTCCCCCCGACCCCCCCCCCCCCCAGGGTGTATAGGGTGTGGGTGATGTATGTGTCTGGTGTGCAAGTATATCTCAGAAACCCACTAGTTTCAAACGTTGCTCCTCGTCTGATCAGAGGTTACCCCATGCCGACCCACACAAGGAGTGTGTTTACTACCTAGGAGAGCCACATCTGGAGGTTGAATGCGACATGTGCGGCGGATTCAACCCCAGGGCTCTGCTAGAGCACAGGAATAAGCCCCTGCTTAAGAGACTTGCAAAATGGGGTTCCCTGGTCTCCGGTTCCCCTTCCAAGCCTCCTTCAGATGCCAGTAGGAAGTCTTCTTCCCCTTGGGATTCTCCCTCCAAAAAGTCAAAGCTCTTGGATCGTAGTTCCATGGATCAGAGTCCAGCCTCCGTTGCTTCAGATCCAGGCTTCTCAGCTTTGAGAGCTCCAGCTTCCCCTGTTTGATCTGAGTCCTCGGGGGCCTTGGAGGCCCTCGGATCTGACAGTTTTGTCTGATCCAGTTGTTATTGAAGACTCTCCCTCCACTTTCATGAGATCAGATCCGAGGCTGTCTAGCAGGTCACATTCACGAGACCATAGGCCATCAGTTCGGTTGAGCCATTCCTCCCTATCTTCCCATTCCACCTGGAATCTGCTCCCCCTCAGATATGGATAGGGTGATGAGCTTTCTCAAAGCCCAGATGTCCTTCAAGGATGCATCTGCAGTCATCACATATGGGTTGTCCTGCCTCAGGCAGCCCTTCGGTCAGCCGGAATCCAAAGTCTGGGTCCGGCGTCGGCTGATGTCGCCCCTTCCCCGACGTCAGAGTGCCTGGGGTATAAAAGCATCAGCCGATGCCATCTTCCTCAGTCTTTCTTGCCGTGTGGTGCCCGAAGCAGAAGCAGTTCGCAAGTGCCGGTCGGCCAGCTCCTGTAATTCAGCTAAACCGAAGACTTCAAAAGCTAAATACCCCATTGGGGACTCTTTCGTGCCTCAGCCGATGTCAGATAAAATTAATAATTGCTTAACTTGTGGGAAACAAATACCTCATAAGGATTTCCACTCTTACTGCCTACCTTGCCTAGGCCCAGACCACGACGTCTCGGCCTGTTCCGCCTGTGCTTCCTTCAACCGACGCACTCTAAGACGTCGGTCGGAGTTTGCAGAGGAATTTGTTGGGGCTAGTTTTGCTTACAAAATGTCGTCGGAGACTCCGACTTCACATTTAATGAAGAAACGCAAGGACAAGGACCGACACCCGCGGTCCACTGTTTTG
Organism: Protopterus annectens; assembly: GCF_019279795.1. Taxonomy (NCBI): domain Eukaryota; kingdom Metazoa; phylum Chordata; order Ceratodontiformes; family Protopteridae; genus Protopterus; species Protopterus annectens. Next base: position 827,034,681 of record NC_056741.1, on the reverse strand, counting down.
GCTGAAACCGCGGCCAGGCCTACCGTGAGTGTCTCTGTTTCGGCTGAAACCGAGATCTTGGTACTACCGTCCACCGAAACCTATAAATGTAGATGTATGTACGAGTGTATTCACTGTTGCAGTCCTGGTTTCCCTCCCTCCAGCCCCATTGTCTCTCTCCTCTCTGTCTATTACTCACCCCTTTCAGGGGTATTGGTATTGGTATTTACTTTTACTGGTGGTGATTTCCCCACCATAACTTGGCTCCCTATTTGGGGGGCTCCTGACATTTCGGGCAAGAAAAACTGATGTAATGGTGTCTGCTGCCTGTTTTTATAGCAGTGACAACTTGACGTCAGTCCTGGAGCGACAGCAACCGACGTAAAAATACTAAGTCTGTGGTATTCGGGCCGACTGAGGGCTACCTGCAGGCAGATAACCCAAGTGTGATGACTGCAACAGTGAATACACTCTAACATCTGCATTTATGCTAAGTGTACACACAACGGTACTTTTTTCTTCTTCCTTTTCTGAGCAATTTGCCTTCAAGGTTGTGAAGACAGTGTTCTCTGCTCTGACAGGACAGATGGGTCCTACCCCCCTTGTATCCACCCTCTACTTCTCAGAATACTTTTCCCCCTTGAGCCTCAGCATTCTACCCCACAAGGACAGCCAGCTCAAAGCTTACAGACTAACCAGCAGGGTATCCTAATCTCCGATACTTCACCAGACCATCCCACTGAGGAAGTCCTTAGGATGAGCAAGTGCTAAAGGAGGCAGTTGGACTCTTCTCAAGAGTCAGTCACTAAGGATACTGATTTTGATATAGGGCAGGTGTCCCCAAAATCATCGACTGGTCTTCCCTAGACCCTTCTGTGCAGAAACCAGTATTTCTGGAAGCCTTTGGAAATGGCCCGTCTATCTCTTGGGTTACTCCACCTACTGTTGAGCTCATTGATTTGGTTTCCGGGTGGGCGCGGAAGGAACCTGATTTGGTGACCAGTCCCCAAGAGACTTAACTGGATTCTGGTTCCACCAGTAGGAAAGAAATTTTGGAGTAAAGGATTCTAGCTGATGCCATGGCAGCAGCTACAAAACAGGAACTTGCTGAACAGAGTTCAACTGTCCATCCTCTTAAGAGACCAGAGTGATTGACATATTTGGGAAGCATGTTTATGCCTCAGTGACTTTTTGTACTCAGATTGCTGAACTATATGACACATTTTACGAGTCTTCAAACAGATTTGATTAAAGAGCTATCAAATCTCTTTCTGGAATTGAAACTGCTGAGGCTCAATCTGCAGTAGTCTCTCAGTTGGCTACCCTGCAAGCTATATCTAGTTTTTCCATGAGGCTTATCTCGCACACTGCAGAATGCACCTCAAGGGATGCAGGTTCAGATGTTCTTCGTGTTTCACTGTTGCAGTCATTACATTTGGGTAATCCTGCTGGCAGGTTGCCCTCAGTCGGCCTGAATTCCAAAGTCTTGGGTCCTGCATTGGCTGTCGTCACCCCTTCCCTGACGTCAGGTCATCAGGGGTATAAAAGAAGCAGCCAACGCCATTTTCTTTGGTCTTTCTTGCCGTGCGGTGCCCAAAGCAGAAGCAGTTTGCAAGTGCCGGTCGGCCGACTCCTGAGATTTTCGAGTTCGAATTTCAGATCCGAAGTCTTCTATAAAGCTTAAGTACCCCATTGGGGAAACTTTTTTTCTTGCTCCAGAACCGATGTCAGAAAAAGTTAATTGTATTTCTTGTGGGAAGCAAATACCTCATAAGTACTTTCATTCTTACTATATTCCTTGCCTAGGCCCTGATCATAACTTTCTGGGTTGTCAGTTTTGTGCTAGTTTTAACCAACGCACTGTTAAGCGTCGGTATGATTTTGCTTTAAACCACTTTGGATGCAGATTTAATTATCCAGAAATGTCGTCGAAAAGCCATCTGACTATTGGAGTTCATAAAAATATGCAAAGAAAAAGAAAGACAGCCGAGGCCCAAAACCGACGAAGCTTCTCCTAAACCAGTCGCCAGTTCGCTGGTTCTCAGTGAGGCGCTTTCGCAGCCCCTGATGACCGCTACTTTAGAGTTGCAGGCCGCTACTGACTCCCACGTGGAGTCGGCCATGCTGCTGGAAACTCAAGGTATTGGAGCCTTGGACACTAACTCTTCAGATGGGTCCAGAGCCGCTGAGAAGGCACCGGCTTCTGAGGGTGTATTTAGACCCAAACAACTATACATTAAACTGACTTCAAAGGCAAAGACTAAAGCACCTTCATAGGCAAAGAAGCAAAATCAGGAGCCATGTGGACAGGCCTCCATGCCCAAAAAACAGATGCTTAAAATGGCCGAAAACTTGATTACCTTGATCAGGGGTTCCCATCCCCCTCCTGATAAGAGGCCTAGGCAAGAGACTGACTATGAATCTTCAGATCAGGTTTTCATTTCTTCCGATTCCTCTTCTGATCAGGAATATTCTTTTCCCCCCATGAGGATTCTGATTCTAAAGAATCCATACCTTCAGCTTCTCCTCCAGAGGAGCATTTCCACTGAGAGCACCAAGATTTTTCAGAATCTAAAAAGAGGCTCAGGGATTTCCTGTTACTACCTCAGCACAAGCCACTAGCCATCCCTCCTGTGTTAGACATTGTAGATGTGTTTTCGGAGTCTAGCCTTACCCCTGGCTCCTTACCTCCAGCTCCTGTTAAGCCTGACAGATATTACAGGGTTCCTGACTCTCATAAATTCCTTTTTAAAAACCCTGCTGCAGACCCAGAAACTATTTCTCAGGGTCCCAAGGGAGTTAAGGCTTCCGCTGCAAAAAACCCTACCCCTTCTGACATTGATTCTAGGGCACTGGATAGATGGGGAAAAAAGGTTTACACATCTGCTACCTTGGCTATACGAGCCTTAAACTGTCAGTTTTGAATGCTCAAATATCAGCAACATGTCTTGGCATTGCTTAAACAGAAAATGTTGTTAAACTCAATGTGCAGAAAACAAGGAAATGCAGGATATATTGCATGCAGCTGAACAAGTTGGAAAGCATACTTTGCAATGTGGTTTTGATTCTTTAGAGGCCTCCTGCAGGGCTGCAGTTACAGGTTCTGCAATTAGAAGGCATGCTTGGTTAAAGGAACAAAATCTGCCTGATCATGTTAAAGTTAAATTATTAGATGCACCTTTACAGCATGATACTTTGTTTGGTGTTAAGGCAGAAGAAGTGTTAAAGAAAATGGAGGACAAGGCTAAATCTATGCAAACGGTCAAAGATTTCTTAGAAGTACAGCCACCTAGGTTTAGTAGACACTGGCCAACAAAGAATTGGTCCTTTCCTGTGTCAGACAGACGTGAAAGGGGCAGACCCAGACGCCCTAGAGGCAGATCCCAGCCACAAGGTTCATACAGGTCAAAGCACTGGGGTGCTTCTATCTCAAAAAGTGGAGAAGACAAATCACAACCTTACAGGAAACGGTCCCAATGACTTCCCCCTGCCTGCACCAAGCACTTATTTCCTGGCAGTACCCTTAGGTGGGAAAATTAGCACTTTTTTCACAAAATTGGCACATTATAACCCAGGACAAGTGGGTTCTAAATATCGTGTCACAAGGCTACAAGTTCCATTTCCATACCCTGCCAAAGGCAAACGGTTGGCCAGATCTGCCAAAAAATCAATGGACAGAGGCACAAAAACAAGTCTCATCCCTCATGGACATGAGGGCCATTCAGCAAGTGCCAGAGCAAGAGTGGGGACAAGGATTTTACTCAAGATTGCTCTTGGTACCCAGAAAGCACAAGGCCTGGAGGCCAATACTGGACCTATCGATTCTGAACACATTCCTGGATCTATCGATTCTGAACACATTCCTGGACATACCAAAATTTTAAATGTTGACTTTGCAGCAGCTTCTGCCCATGCTGAGCAAGAACGCTTGGCCTGTAACTTTAGACCTAAAAGAGGCATACCTGCATGTCCCGATCAGACAAATATGCAGAAGATACCTCAGATTCAAGGCTGGCTCAATGCATTACCAATTCTCTCCACTGCCCTTTGGCTTATCTACTGCGCCCAGGGTCTTTACAAAGTGCATGGCACAGTAATTGCATTCTGCAGACAGAGGAATACAAATATGTCCTTACTTGGACGACTGTCTAATTCAAGCAGAGACAAAGGACATCCTTCTACAGCATCTGGCGTTCGTGAAAAAACTTCTAACATGCCTAGGGTACGCAGTCAACTAAAAGAAATCAAAACTAGTACCCTCTCAAGAGATAATATTCCTGGGTGCAAGCTTAAATACAACTGCCCAGATGGCTTATCTCACGCCAGACAAACAAAGGCAACTGACTACCTATTTCAAAATGTTAGCAACAAATGCCCAGTTATCTGCAAGAAATATTCTGCAGGCTTTAGGCTTCATGGCATCCTGCATCCTACTAATTCCATATGCAAGACTACATATGAGGAAACTTCAATGGTACCTAAAAAGTGTTTGGACTCAACATTGCCACAGCCTGGAAACTATAATTACTCTCATTCCCTGCCTGCAACAGAAGTTTCGATGGTGGGCAAAGGCTTGTCACCAAAGCAAGGGACAACCATTCATGTTACCCCCAGCCAGGCAGACACTAACAACAGATGCATCAGATTATGTCTGGGGGGCCCACATTGCAGGAAGATGCATTCAAGGAACATGGTACTCAAACCAAATGCATCTACATATCATTCAAAAAGAGATGCTAGCTGTTCAAAATGCCGTGACAGCCTTCAAGGACCTACTTTCATCCAGGACAACTACTGATAAAAACAGACAACACCACGGTCATGTGGTATATAAGCAAACAGGGGGGCACACATTCTTACCCCCTTTGCAGACTAGCCATGACTTTGTGGGCACAGCATTGACTTACCAAGTACATCTGCAGGCACATTTCCTGCCAGGAAGGAAAAATACTCTGGCAGATGAACTAAGCAGAAACCTCATGGATCCCCACAAGTGGCAGCTGGATCCACAAGTCTTCAGCATGATAACAGGGAAATGGCGATGCCCGGACAGAGATCTATTTGCCTCCCTCACAACTACCAACTAAAGAGATTCTGCACAAGAATATATCACAGAAAAGCATGGAAAGTGGACGCCCTATCCTTCAGCTGGAAAAAAAATATCAGTATATGCCTTTCCCCCTCTGCCTGTCCTCCCCAAGGTACTCCTAAAGGTCAGACAGGAGAAGCCAAAGATGATATTGATTGCCCCAGACTGGCCCCGCCAGCACTGGTAGCCAATCCTCAGGAACTTGACTCCAAGCCCAGCATGGGCATTACCTCAACTTCCTCACTTTCTGACCCAACAAAGCAATCAGATCCTACACAGCCAACTCAGGACCTTAAATCTGGCAGCATGGCAGATAATGTAGCTTTTCAGGACATGCCTCTCCCTAAAGCGGTTATTTTGGAGGCCAGGAGGCCCAGTACCAGAAAATATTATGCAGAAAAATGGAAGAGATTCTGTGCCTGGAACCAGGCGCAAGGAATTAACATGACTGTTCCAAATATCCCTCAGATTTTACAATACTTAACTGAGATGCTGGATAAAGGCCTATCCTTTTCATCAATCAATATTCATGCCTCTGCCATTTCAGCTCATTACAATACAGAGCCACCTATTTTTTCTCAGCCTTTATTAAGGCAGTACCTCAGAGGAGCCAAAAACTTACGGCCTCTAAGGAGATCACCAATACCTGCATGGGACCTCAATTATGTCTTGGAAAAACTCACTCTGCCACCTTTTGAGCCAGCCACTACAGCTGACATAAAATTCTTATCATGGAAAACAGCTCTGCTCCTAGCAATAACCTCTGCAAGGCGAGTCTCAGAGCTACAGGCACTCATGGCTGTGGAACCTTTTATCATTTTTCATCCAGATAGGGTTTCTCTAAGGACAAACCCCACATTTATGCCTAAGGTAGTGTCCAGTGTGACCCTCAACCAAACTGTTCATTTGCCTACCTTTTATCCAAACCCGCAGAATAAGGGTGAGAAACTTATGCATTCTTTGGACATACACAGACAACTGCGCTTCTACTTGGACAGAACCAAAGCTTTCAGAAAGACTGAGCAATTACTGGTAGCATATGCTGCGGGACAAGGAAAGGCTGTCTCAAAGCAGACTATTTCCAAGTGGACAGGTCACTGCATTCGTTTATGCTATTCTCAATATGGCAAATCAGTGTCTAAGGGCATTAGGCCACATTCAACCAGAGCATCAGCCACTACAGCAGCCTTCCTCAGAGGAGTGCCAACCAAAGACATTTTAGAATCTGCAACCTGGAGCTCAGTACACACTTTTACAAAGCACTACCACTTACCACTCTACTCCAAATCCAGGGCAGGCTTTGCCACTGCAGTCCTGCAGGGCCTCATAGCTGCTCCTAATTCTATTTAGTTCTAGCCTCCCAACCTTAGCTTTGGGATTCAACCCAATTGTAATGAGTGCAACATTGAAACATGATGAACATAGTACAGTTGTGTACCTACCATAAATGTAGATGTTCGTGTGTATTCACTGTTGCAGTCCAGGTTACCCACCCACCATCCCCCTTTTCTTTGCTGGACCATATCTGTACTTCTGTATTCTATACAGCCTATGTGGTGTATTTGCTTGTAGATGAAGGAAACTTGTTACTTGTGGCATGCATGCTTTATAGACATATTTTTAGTCTACCCTTTTGGGGGCACCTGACATCTGGAGCAAGAAAAACTGAAGAAAATGACGTTGGCTGCATCTTTTATACCCCTGGTGCACTGATGTCAGGGAGGAGGCGACAACAACTGACGCCGGACCTAGACTTTGGAATTCAGGCCGACTGGGGGTAGCCTGCCTGCAGGATAACCCAATTGTAATGACTGCAATAGTGAATACACTCGAACATCTACATTTATGATAGGTACACAACTGTACTTTGTGTACACTTACCATAAATGTAGATTTTCGAGCGTATTCACTGTTGCAGTCCTGGTTACCCTCCCTCCAACCCTCTGACTTCTATTGACTATACCTCTAGTCTTGCTTGCTATGCTTAAAGCTTTCTGGTGTATTTGCTTTTTTGTTGGAAGTGTAACCTTGTATATAATTGCTTCCCATTATGGGGGCACCTGATATCTGGGGAAAGAAAAAAATGATGTAATGGTGTCGGCTGCATGCTTTATACCCCTGACTACCTGACGTCATGGAAGATGAGACAGCAACCGATGCAGGGCCCAAGACTTTGATAATCAGGCCGACTGAGGGCTACCTGAAAGCAGATAACCCAAATGTTATGACTGCAACAGTGAATATACTCGAACATCTACATTTATGGTAAGTGTACACAACTGTACTTTCTGAATGGTTACAGTTCAGTCCATTCTGCCCTTTTTGGGCAAGGACGACTAGATGTGCTGGGTAAACCTTCTGGATGCGTACTGTCACATAAAAATGAAAATACAATCCAGAATGTACTTGTGCTTCCAGCTGGGAGCATTTCTCCCATTTCAAAGCACTGCCTTTTGGCCTCCCTATAACCCCCAGGGTGTTCACAAAATGTATGGCAGTAGTAGCAGCTCACTTGAGACTGCAGAGATTCCAAGTGTTTCCATATCTAGACAACAGGCTCATTACCACCCCAACCAGGCATCGACTGATAGAAGCCCATGATCAGGTGCTACAGACTTATTTACATCTTGGAACAACCGACCCAAACATTAGAATTCAGAGGGGCATTATTCAACACATTATCTATGGTAGCTTCTCTTCCTTTTTCAAGAGTACAGACAATAAGGATGCAGGTCAGGAAAATAATTTGCAGTACCAGAATTTCAGCCTGACTGATTTTGCAAGCCCTGGGGTCATTGTCAGTGGCAATTATTTTAGTTCCTTTAGTGAGATTTCACATGAGAGTTCTTCAGTGGATGCTGTCAGTACAGTTGTCATTGCTTTCTCAACCCATGTCAGCAAAATAAGAATAACTCAAGTATGCAAAAGATACCTTTGCTAGTGGATGCAGTCACAACAGGTATTACAAGGCAGTCTGTTCATCCTTCCTCAGCCCAAGGCCATAGTGAACCATGGATGTTTGAGTGGGGTGCACTGTCCAAGGCACTTGGTCCTCCAAAGAAACCAACTTGCATGTCAGTGTTCTGGAGATGAAAGTGCTGCTTTTGGCATTGCAGGCATTCCAAGACTCTCCATCTCAAAACAATGCAGTCCAGACAGACAACACATCAGTAGTTTGGTACATCACACAAGGAGGAACTATATCTTATCCCTTGTGTCCAGTAGCCCTCAGCCTGTGGCAGTGTTTCAGAACTTCAAGTATTATTTTCTAAGCTTCCATATTTGATTTTTCATAAGGATAGGATCATGTTACATACCAATGCTTCCTTCCTTCTTAAGGTGGTGTCAGAATCCAACATCAAACAATCTATTAACTTGCCAGTATTCTTTCCAAAATTTGCAAATAAAGGGGAATTTGTGCTGCACTTATTGGATGTCCTTACACAATTACGTTTCTACCTACACAGAACAAAAGAAATTAGAAAGACAGATCAGCTGTTTATCTCCTTTGCATGTACTAAATTGGGCAAATTAGTTACAAAGATAACTCTAGCTAGATGGTTGAGATTGCATTTCATTTGTCTGTAAGAAGTTGAATCACCCCTTGCCAAAACCTGTAAAGGCTCATTCAACCATGTCTATGGCAACTTTTTCTGTGTTCCAGTCTAGAGCTTCTATGGACGATGTATGTGTGGCTGAAACTTGGTCAAATCCTCATACTTTTGTCACTCATTACAAAGTAGATCTGGTCTCAAGGGGAAGAGCAGGTTTGACTCAGCCATACTGTGGAAAGGCCACAGAAATAACTCACTAAAAGAATCACAGAAATAAAGCAGATGCCATATGCTGACCGACTTAAAAAAAACTCCAGCTATACTCTGTGGCATATCGTCTACTCAGAGGTGATCTCTGCTTAACATACAAAGCCATGTCAAACCCTGAGCTGTTGGACATGCTCCACTTAAAGAAATCCCAATCCATCAGAGCCACATGCTCCAGGGATCTAAACCTTGTCATCACAATGAACAAAATATGCTGGAGGGATAGGTTCCTGACCCAGAGACTCTCCATACTCTGGAATAGACTGCCCATACATGTCAAGCAGAGCGCCTCATTGGCCCTCTTCAAAAAGAACCTTGATGATTGGATGAGAGATAGGAAATTCACCCCGGGGATCATGTCAGTCACCCTGCTAGACAGGGGTTCAGAGAAGTAAATATTGTGGGAAGAAATATCCAGGGAATTGTTATGGCTAGGCTTGCACAGGCCATAGGGCTGATAGCCTAGTACCAACCTTTGAACCTATTCTCAGGAAGATCCTGAGTCCACCCAGGATTTTAGGTTGCTGTGGACTTTGTCCCATTATTTGAGGAATGAATGAAAATTGACAAAGTCATAATAAGAAGTTATTTACCCACCATAGCATGTCATCTGTGTTGCCCATTTTCATTCTTCCTCAACTCTTCGCCCACCCCCCACCCCCCATCTTTTTTAATGACCGACTTCTGGAGGAGCGAGAGGTGTCAAGGACATGACTGTCCTTTGTGTTGAGATCCAGATATGTCATGTTATAATAGTCTTCCTGTCAAGCAGCAAAACAAGATCTGAGGGATGTTAGGGATTGGTGCAGTATGAGTAGGGAAGGAGCTCAAGAATTTTTGGAGGCCACGAGTTAGTGTAACATCCGAGTTGGATCCGAAGATAGGATTCGAACCCATTAGCTGAGGAAGAATGAAAATGGAGAACACAGATGGAGCATTATGGTGAGTACATAACTGCTTTTTTTTATTGTACTTTTCGGTTTTTTAAGCCAAGAGTTTGTTTTAATGGACTGTCATGAGACTAAATTGCAGTTTTAAATGAAAGCGCACATTTTTCATGTCAATTTAAAAGTTGTTTAAAGTCAATGCAAACCGTTTTTTTTTTTTGTTTTTTTTTGGATAAATTGTTTATTTTAACTTTTTGGGACTGATAGTATCTTAAAGTTATTTTTTACTGTGTTTTTATGTGAAAAAAAGTGACTTCTAAAGACTTTTAATTTTTACTGCCTTTTGCTAATTGGTTTCCTTGGGAAAAAGGCACCATTTTAGGCTTTACCATGGAACCAGCTACCATTCCCATGGTCAGTCCTTCCAGCCAGAAAATGAAAAGAGTTAAGCAGACAGCCTTTACCACCACGGCAGACTAGCTGTTTGCCTCTGCTGTAGGTGGGTGACTGTGTTGTGGCTATATCTTATTCTGCAGACCACTTATATTTTACCCTGGACCTCTTGTGTAGCACCTACAGCCACTATGGACTGGGGTTTAGCCATGTCCTTTGTGTCTGTTGGAGTCCTCTCAGTGGTCAAGGAAGAGCCAATTTTGTTGGCCCTGGGAGAGGGAACATGGAAGACTTCCCTGTTCTTTTAGAATGTTGTCCCCATCCCTGGGGAAGCTGCTGCTACCATTAACAACACTGTTGGCCCCATTTTTCCTGTCAAAAAGAAGCAGAAAAATTAAACATGTATTTACTCCTCAAATTTCCTTTGACAGGAATAGTTTGCTGTGTCTGACTCGGTTTAATTTAGGCTAGAAATCCTTCTTATAAGGTAGTTTCTGGTAAAATAAAAAGGGATACCTATTTTATGAAGAGATTCAAGACTTGAATCTGGACAAACAGGAACATAAAGGGACAGATGCAGAGTTTTCATTTCAGTTTTCTGATTTAGACTCAAAGGAGAGAGAGAGCTCATTTTCTAATTCTCCATGTGGGAGGTTCTCTTTCTCTTAGACTTTTTCCAGAATTTTTAGTGGGAGAAAACTGAGGTTTCTCAGTACCTCAGAAAATACTACAGAGTTGTTACAGAAAGATTTTCCAGAACCTTCAACAATCCCCCCAGTTCTGTCTGCTTTGGAGGATGTGTGCGCCACTGCCAGTAATTTCCCTAATAGTCAGCGTGCTGCCTCTAGAAAAGTAGAAAGAATGTATAAAGTTCCTCAGTCTATAAAGTTTATATTCACTCTTTCAAATCTGACCCAGTAGCTGTAGCTTTAGTTAATCCTTCTGCTGCTGAACATTTAGTAAATTCTAATCCTACTGTTTGTGAAAAGGATGTGAATATTATTGATAAATATGGTGAAAAAGTGTGCTTTTGCAGCTTTGATTTTCAGAATTTTGAATTGTCAGGCTCATTATGTTAGTTTATTCTGACTAATTGTAAAAGTACGAGGAATGTTTTGTCAGCAGTTTCTTCTTATAAGGAAATGCTTTAAATAACTTGGTTTCTTCCATTGTGCAAGTCACCAGGTATTGCTTACGGTGTGAAATGACTCTGTTGATACTACTTCCAGGGCTATGGCCATTGGTATTGTGTTGAGGAGTTTGCCTGACTACATTCTCAGAACCTTCCAGATGATATTAAAAATGAGATTTTAAATTTTCCTTTGCACAAAGATTTAGTTTCTGGTTCCTCTGCTGCAGACAAGATCAGAAAATGTGATGAAAGTTAAGTTGATACAGGGAATATTTAAGATATTTTTCAGCCTTCCTTTCCCTAATCTTCAACAAAATGCGGGTAAAGGGATATTTAAGAAGAAATGGCAAGGGATTTCAGAAAAGAATACAGGACCTATCCCCCCTCCAAAAAACAAGGCTAGGCCAACAAGTCAGAATGACCCCCCCCCCCAGCCTTGGCTGTCCCTTTTCCTTTCCAGAAAGTCTAAATCTCCACATTTCTCTTTGGCAATATATAGTTTTAGACAAATAAGTTCTGAAGGTCACTCATCAAAGTTATAGGTTCCAGTGGAAGAAAATCCCTTCTTTTCTGTGGGTTATTCCTTATCCACCAGACCATACTGTTAATTCCACCTGTCCATCATGTGTTGTCCCAGATAGTGATCTCCTTTCCAGGTTGAGAAAGGATTTTATTCATGGATATTTTTAGTGCCAGGAAAGAACATGCTTGGAGACTAGTTATGGATCTTTCTTTCCTAAACGTGTAGTGCCCAAGTTCATAGGATCATAGGAGGGTTACTAGGCTGTTGGCCCTGAGGCCCATATAAGTCTAGCCAATAGTTTAGCCCATGTTTAGACAAATCAGCACCCAGTGCCCCCTGTTCAGCAGTGACATGGGTGGAATCCCAGGGGTATATTTTCTGTTTCCATACAGTTATCCAGGTTACACTTGAAAAGGGGTAAAGAGGTACTTTGCTTGATGTGTAGAGGGAGTCTATTCCATAGATGAGGGAATCTCTGGGACACAAATCTGTCCTGCCAACAAGTCTTTTTGATGTCACAGACAAGGTTGAGGCGGTGCATGTGGGTTACTTGTGTGGAGCTTGACTTGCGGATCTGCAGCAGTCCCATCAAGGTGGGGGTCCATGATCACCTTGTATGCCAGACAGAGGTCACCTCTGAGGAGTCTGTATGAAACTGAGGGAGAGGGCTTTTAGCCTGTCCTGTGTATTGTAGATGTTTGAGGCCCTGGATTCTCCTGGTGAGGAACCTCTGTGGTCTCTCCAGCTGCTGCATGTGCTTTGTGAGGTACATGCCGAAATATGCATTGGACTCGATAATGGGCCTTATAAGGGAAGAATACAGGGATAGTATGACCTCCTTGTCCCCAGAAGAGATACCCTTACTTATGAGGTGAGTCATGTAGAAGGCTTTCTGTACCACGTAAGCAACATGGTGGTCAAAAGTCAGGTTGCTATCAACCTGGGTGCCCAAATCCCTCATGATTGATTGGGTGCTTAGAACATTGTTGTTAATGTGATAATTTGTGGGGACATCACTCTCCCCAAAGGGGATGATAATTCATTTTTTGGTCTTCAGCTTGAAGCCAAGTTTCTGGCACCAGTCATTTGTCTCCGTGAGACCCTCTTGGGGGATGTCCACATCACTAGGGGAATTGATGACAGCACCCAGCTTGCAGTCATCTACAAACTTGGTCAGCCATAGCCCACTAGTTTTGGCCTGCACCTCAGAAAAGTATATCCCTAATAACAGAGGCCCCAAGACTGAACCCTGGGGTACACCGCTTGTTAGGGGTATATTGCTTGAGGTGGCTTCCCTTATTTTGACTATGTGGGTTCTATCAGTGAGCCAGTTTGCTATCCATCTGGTAACATATGGATAGATGCTTAGTTGAGAGAGTTTATCTATTATGCCTGAGTGGGGAATAGTGTCAAAGGCTTTGGCCAGGTCAAGGTAGGCGATTTTGCACCATCTTCCCCTCGTCCATGACTTTGGCGACTGTCTCAAGGTAGTCAACCAAATTTAGCAGACATGACCTCCCATTGATGAAGCTAAACTGTGTGGGATCAAGTGTTTGGAGGTTGCCAGTATCCTTGTTAATGAGGTCCATGATAATCTGTTCCATGGGTTTGCAGATCAGACTAGTTAGGCTGATGGGCTATAATTTCTAGGAGTGGTGGACGCTGCACCTTTGTGTAAAGGGATGACCGTGTCTTCCACTCATCTGGGATGAAGCCAGTACTGAGGCTTTGGTTGAATAGGTTGCCTAATGGTGCTGCAAGTTCCTTCCTGAGTTCACGTAGGATGCAGCCTGGGATGTTATTGGGTCCCATGGAGGCTGTATTTTTTGCCTTTGAGAGAGCAGTGATGACCTCTTCCCTACAAGGGGAAGGAGGGGAGGTGCTGGGGATATAATGATTTACTGATGGTGGGACAGAGGGATAAAGTCTTCGCTGAATCTGTCAGCCAGTAAGTTTGCTATATCTATGGCCACCTGTTCTAAACAGATATGGGTGCTTCCTTTGAGTTGGAGATATATGTGAAGAAGGCCTTATGATTGTCTGTAGTAAATGTGGCCAATTTGGACTCGAAGTTTGCTTTGGAGGATTTCACTAGTGCTCTTATTTGCTTCAGGCTAAGGAGACATTGCTTCCAATTGGGCAGCTGCTCCTTCTTGGTCTTGGACAGCATTTTTTTTTCTTTTGTTATAGATTTTATTTATTGCAAATGTCCTCCAGACAGGTTTACTCTTCCTTGTGGAGAATGACTCAGTTCTGTCGGGTTTCCTGATTCCATGCATCTATATAAATGCTCATATAGTGCTTTGGTGATGTTTTTGGTATTGGTGCTAGTTCCTACAGAGGGGGAGGGGGCTGTGAAGCTGTTTAAACCATCCCTCAGGAGGCTGTAATCAGCTTTGGAGAAGTTTTTATGTATGTTCCTAGCTAGAGGGGGGGGGGGTTGGGGGAGGTGGTGACTTTGAAAATGACGTCTTTGTATTCGGATCTTACCAGGGAGGATGATACTATAGGGATGCTGCAGTCGTTACTCATGTTGGTTAATACCAAATCGAAGATATTGTCACCCATTGTGGGGGTATTGACTAGCTGTTCCAAGGCATTTGCATTGAGAGAATCAAGGAATCTCTGGGCATTTTTGTTCGTTCTGGCATGAGTAGTTCTTCCAGTCTATGTTTGTGAAGTTAGTCACCCAGGATCAGGGTAAAGGATTGAATCTTGATAGATTCGAACAGGTCCAAATAGGTGGATTGGGCATCTTGAGTCAGATTTAGGGTCCAGTTACTAGCTATGATTTGAATAGGGGTCTTGTCAATGGTTAACTGCACCTGGAGTGTCTCCTGTGTGTCATACTGTTTGACCAGCCTGGAGGTGTGTACGTCTTTAATGTATATTGAAACCTCACCTCCTTTCGCTTTACTGCTCACAGTTTGGGGTCTGAATGTATGATAGGATGAGTAACCAGGAAATGCTGGGGTGCTCTCCACAGCTTTGAATCAGGTTTCTGTGACTGCACAGATGTCAGCATTTTCCAGGTTTATGAATGCTTGCAATGAGTGCAGTTTCATGTTTAGATTCTTAGTGTTTAGCAGCATGACCTTTAATTTGTGTTTTGTTGAAATGTTTATGTTGGTAGTTTTAACCTCATCACTTTTCCTAAAAAGGCACTATAGGGGAGGCAAGAGCCTTTGCCAGAAGCCTGAAACCCATGTGAGACAGATGCAGGCCATCTCTGGCAAAGCATCGAAGTCTGTTGACTATATTTTCCCAGGCTGTCAGATACTGGATCCTCCTGGAATGATACCAGAAACTAAACCAATTGTTAAAGTCCATCATTTTCTGTTTGTGTTGGGGCATCATTCTGGGTGATGGCAGAATGCTGCTTAAGACTAGGAACATACCTGCCTGGGGCACATAATTAGTGAACTCAAACATGTATCTCTTCATATAGTCCAACATGGACTATGATAGTGTCATAAGAGTACCTGTTGTTGAGAGACTTGAGTGCGTGTGTGATATGGTGGATTCTGGCACCTAGCAGACAATTAACCGTGACTCTCCTTATCTAGCCTGGTGAGAGGCATATCTGTGTGTCTCACAATGGATTCTCCTGTGACTAATATGTTGGGTTTCTGGTGAATCCTTAGTAGTTGTGAGACACAGGTGTGTAGAGTATGCATGGTATGTGGTGTGGACGGCTGTGGAGATCACGCGTGTTTTTGCCTCAGAGGTCTCCTTTGTTTGGGTATGTTTATGTGGAGGACCTCCTCATATGTAGGTGTGTGTTGTGTAGGTGTGGGTGGTGTTTGAGGTGTAGCGATTGTGTTGACAACCATTTTAATGCCAGATATACTGGTCTGAGGGGGAGAGAGCTGGGACGCTAGGTTCCTAATGTAATTGCATCTCTCACAGATTGTGTTCCTAGGTGGTAGTAGTAGAATGGTTGTCTGTGTACATGCAGTTGCTACACTGTCTCAGGATGGCCATATCAACCAGAGTGGCAGGAGAAACTGTAGGAAATTGTCCATCCATACTTGTCAGAATCTGAAGGAGAAAGGCCAGGGAGAGCTAAGGGGTGGGCCTAAAGCCAAAGTGCTTAAACCAAAACTAAGAGGTTAGAATAACACTTAACAATTTAGACAGGCTATAAACAAGCAGTAGTAAATGCAACAGAAAAGTTGCAGTTGAACGCTTTAAAGAACAGGCAGCTAGTATCAGGAAAAAGCAAGATGAAGTAACAGAGTAGTAAGAAAAACACAAATTAGAAAAATATAAGCCGTCAAATAAAGTGCCTTTTTTTATAAAGTAAAAAGGGAGAGAGCAGGAACAGAAAATAATTCAAGGTTAATGGACTAAGGAGTTTGGCCTTCCCAAATGATCTCTGTATTGGGTAGAATGAGCTAAAGAGATGGAACTGGGAGGAGTGTCCCAGATCAAATTTACAGTAGGGGCGGGCAACTGCAAAAGCCACCAACTTTAAGAACAAAACAGGAATAGGGTGGGAGAAAACCAGTTTCAGCGCAGACCAGAAAACAGTGCCAGCATATATAAATAATTCAGTCAAGCAAAAATTTAGACAGTGCAGAACTCTGAACCATTAAAAAAGTGCCAAAAAATATACTTATAAGCTCTATATTTCCAGATTGTTTGAGAAGCACTCTGTCAGAACACAAGGAGATTCTAGCAATGATGTGCAGGATTTTACAAACAGGTTCAAAATGATATCACTTCACAATCTGTTACCTCTCCTTCTTCATTTATGTTTTCTGGTAACAGCATTTATAAATGATATTTATCACATCCCCTATTCAGATTTCAAGGGTTTCTTAAAGTTTTCTGTGTCTGGATCACTTTATTAGTGTTCTGCCTACATTTGCAGCAAGAGTGTTCACAAAATGTCTAGTTCCAGTTATAGTTCAGCAAGAGTGTTCACAAAATGTCCAGTTATAGTTCATTGCAAGCTACAGGGTATCCACATTTTTCCATATTTAGATGACTTGCGTTCTTTGCACAGTCTTTTTTTAAAGTGTCATTACTCACTTGGGTGAGGGATTTCTTACAGAAGCTGGGATTCCAAGAGAACATTCAAAAGTCTTTTTTGACTCCAAACAGGATTGTGTTCCTGGAGTGTCAGCCAGACACCTCAATTCAAAAAGCGTATCTTCCACAGGAAAAAATAGATCTAAATATGGATCTATTTCTAAGGTTTTCTCTCAGACTTCATTCATTGCAAGGGAGTACCTCATGATTTTGGGTCTCATGGCATCTATGATTCTCATGATACCCCTGCAAGACTCCACATGAGAAAGATATGATATCTGCAGTCCTTTTCCCCAGCACCAGCATGCTCTATCTTTTCAAATCCTAGTGCGGTGGTTTGTCAGAAGAGAAATCACTTGGTGGAGACTGTAAATTTCCATAAATCCTGGGTCTCCCCTTCTCCTTCCCTGCTCCAAAGTAGTCCATCAGCACAGAACTTTCAGGCTCTTTTTAGGGAGCAGTTTCAGGGAGGGATTAAAGTTCAAGGTGTGCGAAACGGCAAGGACAGACACAAGCATATAAATATAAAAGACGCTTGCCCTGATCAAGGCAGTCAGTTCTCTGAATCATCTTTTATCGACAGGACCTCTTCAAGTTGTTAGAGACAATACCAAAGTCATGTGGAGCATCATCAAGCAAGGGGGAAGCCAGTTTGTACCCCGCCTTTGCAGACTAGCCACGTTAGCTTGGAATATAGCTTTACATCATAGTCTCACTCTACAGGCATCCTTTATTCTGTCAGAACTAAACTGTATGGCAGAAAAATTGAGCAGGACAAGGGCAGACTCTCATGAATGGAAACTAGATCAGGGGCTAAACAATCAGCTGGCAAGTTTCTGCTCCAGGACTCCATTTAAAAAGGCTTGTAAGACAGATGCCTCTTCTTTTCCTTGGACAGGGCTTTTCTTGTATGTTTTCCACCCTTTCCACTTATAGTCAGTGTACTTCTAAATATTTAGAGTAATCATCCAAGATCATTGTAATGACTCCCGTCTGGCCCAGGCAGCAGTTCTCCCTTCTTTTGGAGATGGCCAGGGGAAGACACCACAAGCTTCCCACAAAAAGGATCTTCTCACATAAGATCCAACGGTATTTTTTATACCCTGATGCCAGTCAACTTCAGATGTGAGGGTCTTAATTCTCTTTAGGCACCTGATTACCGAGTACCTGAAGCAGGTACTAATGGAGGCAAGAAAGCCTGCTGCTAAAACGTTGTATATTAGTATACGGAAAAGTTTTTCTGGTTGGTGCCAACAACATAACCAGCAACCATTCGTGCCTAGTTGATCTCTGGTTTTACAGTATTTGTGAGAGTTACTGTCCTGTGGCCTTTCTTACTCCCCCGTCAAGGTTCATTTATTGGCAATTTCAGCATCTGCGTATGGATCCTTCTCTTTCAGTTCATTCTCATGTCAAAATGTTTTGGAAGGGGTTTGCGTAAGAGACTTCCAAGAAAAATGGTTGTGCCTCCCTGGGATCTTGTCTTAGAATTAACTAAAGCTATAACTGCGGTGTCAGAGGTTTAAGAGTTTATGCAATCGTAAAAGACAGTGGAACTTTATATATTCTATCTTAGTTTCTAGGGGCAGCATGGTGACTATCGGGAAAATTACAGATAGTGGCACACATCCTCCAAAGCTGGGAGAACTGAGGAAATTTGTGATGGTGTTGGAAAATACTTCTATAACAGTTTATAGTATTTTCTGAGGGACTGAGAAACCTCAGTGTTCCCCCACCGAACACACCGGCACATTCTAGAAATAGTGTGAGAGAAAGAGAAACCCCACAGAGAGAGAGAATCAAACTGAGCTCTCCTTTGAGTTTGAATCAGAAAACTGAGGAGAAAACCCTGTGTCTGTCCCATCATCTTCCCGTCCAGATTCAATGTCTTCAGGAAAAGAGGTATCCCTTTTTATTTTACCAGAAACCACTTTATAAGAAGGATCAATAGCCTGAATTAAACCCGAAGGCAGACCAAGTAAACAATTCCTGTCTAAGGAAATTTGAAGAGGACTAGATGCATGTTTAATTTTTCTTCTTCTTTTTGACAGGAAAAATAAGACCAACGGTGTTATTAATGGCAGCAGCAGCTTTCCCAGGGATGGGCACATCATTCTAACAAAACACAGAAATCTTCCCTGTTCCCTCTCCAGGATTGACAACTTTGGCTCTTCCTTGTCCACCGAGAGGATCCAGCAGCCACAAAGTATGTGGCTAACCAAGTCCATAGCGACTGTAGGTGCTACACAAGAGGGGATCCATGGTAAAAGATGAGTGGTCTGAGGAATGGCCACAGTATATGTATGAAGAAGTTCATTGAATGTGCATGAATGAAAGCTCTTACTATTTCAATAAAACAGTTTTTTTCTAGTCATAACCTTTATTTTTGTTTTTTTTTAGTAGTTGTATTTTTTATTTGATACATACTATCAGAACTGCACAAACTCCAAGGTTGTTCTTATCTTAATTTACATGTGTGACCTCATGAATACAGGTCTGGCATACTCTTCCAGCAAAGCCCACCTCTTGGCCATCTCTGCCTGTCTGCCCCTCAGTCTGCCTGTTATGTCCATGTCTGAGGTCAGACAATTTCTGAAAGGGGTGCTGCATCTAAGACCACCGAGGTAACCTGAGCCTCCAACTTGGGACCTCAGTTTCATGCTAAAAAAAGCGCATTCTGCTTCTCTTTGAGGTCTTATATTCTGCACCTGGAAAACTATTTTGTTGCTGGCTTTCTCTTCTGCTAGGAGAGTCTTGGAACTACAGGCCCTCATGGCCATTCCACCTTTTCTTGTTTCTCACAAGGACATGGTGTTCCTGAGGGTTAACCCCTCCTCCATGCCGAAAGTGGTGAAGATGTCTTTCCCAATCCATAGAACAGTAGTGAAAGAGTCCTGCATTCACTAAATATGCATAGTCAGCTGCAGTTTTATTTAGGCAAGACTAAATCTACTTGTAAGTCAGGCCATTTGTATATTTCATGCCCAGCCAGTATCTAAACAAAACACTGCAGTGTGGATATCCAAGTCCATTACTTTTTTTGTTATTCACACCATGCAAACCCTTGCCCACCTCCTCCCTAGTTTACTGTACCAGGGCAGTGGCCTCCTTTAAGCCATTCTACAAAGGGATGGATGCCAGGAAAATCCTGGAAGCTACCACCTGGTTTTCAGTGTACACCTTTCCCAAACAGTACAGAATTGATGCCTTGTCAAGATGAATGGCTACCTTTGTTAGGTCAGTCCTCTCTGGACTCTTGGACAGTTCTCTCCATTCTCAGCCATCCTCGATTCAATTCTGTTGAGCTCTTGGAATCACCCATCTGTTTGAAATATTGCATCAGTGGTCTCAGTTAAGACATAATACAGTTGTATAAGAACTTGCCATAAACTTAGATGTTCTCCTGATAGCTGTTGCAGTATTCCTTCTCAACCTCCTTTTCCCTTAAAGTGCAGTCTATCTGCCCTGTATGGCAGATCTTAGGACCGAGGGGGCTCCTATCACCTTCTGCTGAGCCCCACCTAGCTGACTATTCTGTCTCTTTCTCTCTCAAAGATGTTTTCAGGCTGCTGGCCTGAAGATAGTTTAATGATTTACAATCATACGTCCGTCTGGATACCCCTACATTTGTGAGCTGAGTTCATATGTTTGGATGTGTGTTATAGGTGAATGTTTACGCTTTGGTACCCCCAGCCTGACATCAGCTATGAAAACCCATCAGTTAGGAATACTGCAGCAGTAATCAAGTGGACCTCTACTATTATGGTATGTTCTTACACAGCTATTCTTTCTCCAGAGAATCCTGAACCCTTCTTCCCCCACCACCCAAATGTAGTAAGCTAGGGTAATCTACCCATATAGCTAAGGCTACTGTAGCATTGATCAACATGATGAACATAATACAGTTGTGTAAGTAAACGTATTGTAACAGTAGATGTACAAATGATCATTTCTGCAGTAGCCACTTTCTCCCTCCATGCCTCTTATTGTTGGTTTGTTATGCTAACTTGTGTACACATTTTGTTTTTCTTAGCATTGTGCATTCAGGGATCAGCCTCCCTATCTCCATTGGTGTGAAAGCTGTGAAGGGCTTGGAGCCCAAACCTGTCTTTTTAGCCAGCTCAGCTTGAGCTTGACTGACTGACTGGGTGCATGGATGGTGTCCTGAAGCTTTGGAAGCTGGCCAGATGTTATATCCTATGCAGGATGTAACCCATGTAACCCAGGCTACTGCAGCAGTAGTCATTTAAACATCTACTGTTATGGTAGGTTTACTTACACAACTGTACTTTCTTTTGACTTAGTTTATTAACTTCCTTATTCAGAAAGGTTTTTGTAGATGTACACACACACTATTCCCTGAGGAGAATACTGATGTGAAGAACCAAAGAAAATGTGCATCAGTGAGAGATGTGTAAGGGAACTGTGCTTACATCAGTACAGTAAACTCTCTGTTAACCAGAACTGAAGCAACTGGCAAAAAAATGTTGAAGAAATACAGTACAATTTTCATGATTTGCACTTTGTTTTCCCCCCACATAAACATGCCTTATGGTTTAGAGTTTTAATAGTTTTAAAAAGGAAGATAGGAATAAATTCCCTCTCTCCCCAACCTTAGAACAAGTCAAAACAAATAGTATAGGGTACAGTATTAGTCAGGCCTATTTTTAGTGGTAACTCTCAAGCAATCAGAAACTACAGTTATCTGGCATCTACCAATCCCCTTGGGTGCCGGTTAACTGAGAGTTTGCTATGCCTATCTCATGTGTGATCCATATTGATTCCTTACAGGGAAGAAGCCACTGCTTTTGCAATTTCTAGACAGGAGAAGACGATAGTAAGGTGGGTATAACTCAAATGCTATGGATTTGCTTATATAGTGACCTCCCCTTGAAGTTCTTTTCTTGTGGTAAGTGCACTTGGATGCAGCTATACTTTCTGGGAATATGTATGGCCCTTATTCTTGACACCAATACCATATATGGTCCAGATGGGATGCGTACCCTGAGCTCAAGAGGTTGAGATTTTTAAGAATAGCTATATGAGGGAATGCAGAACAGTGTGCTAAAATGTTCCATCCACTGCTGATGGATCTCAAAAATCTACTCATTTCATGAGTACTCCTATGTCTCTTATATTGTGTTAGTTTATTTTTGTGTAGTTATGCACCTAATTCCAGCAATCTTTCACCCCAGTTGTGTTTTAAGCTTCATGTTTGTTTCAAACCTTTGTACAATTTGAAATGATTTACTGACTATTTTCATGTGATTAATGCTCTTCCTCGTATGTAATAGACATGGCCATTAATTAAAAAAAGTGTGTGTATGTATGTATATAAAATGTGTGTGTGTGTGTATATATATATGTATATATCTATAAAAAAAATACATTCAGAAAATAATCAGTTGAGCCCACATACATCGTTTACTGAGTTTCATTTTGGGAGTGCTGTTCTTATTTTTTTTGCTTATCACAGGAAAAGCTTTGTGATTCCGTGGGAAGACATTCTTGAAAAATGTATTTTCGCAACCTTGTTATGATTGATTTAGATGCAGTGCTGTTTTTGGAAGCCACTGGGAATTAAGTAATTTTAAAAAGCTTTTTTGTTAGAGTGCAGGTGCATGTATTATTTAAATATGCAGTATTCCTATTGTAATCATGGATTATTTTTATTCAAAAACAGTAGCATGGCCATTAAGAGACTTTAAGTAACACCTACATGAGATTAGTTGCTGTAGTTTTCAGTGATGAAAAATGTTACTGTTTTAAACATTTTTTTTTTCATTTTTGTAATGAACACAGCTTTAAGTTGCATAATTTTAAAAAATTCTGTTAGTTGAGTTTCACAGTTTCATTTATTTATTTATTTATTTATTTCTCCATGCAGGATGCAATAAAGAACTCCACTGTAATGGGTGAGTATTGATTATGCTTCCTGCAAAAATTAATGTCACAAATGTTGTGATGTACGAGTGTAGCATGTTAAATCTGAACAGGATAACATACGTTAATTGTAGCACTCAGTGTGACTGCTGCTTAGTGGGAAATTGCACTTGCTTTGTAAGGTGAAGCAACCCTGGAGTTGATTACATTTGTCAAGGAGTTGTAAGGTAACCTGTCTCCCTGCTTTGGACACTGTGTGTTGTGGGGAACATCTTGCAGCATTTTAATGCTACCTCCGCTTTTTTTTTTTTTTTAAGTTGGCAAACTTAAAAATTCTGATGGACATGGCAAGGGAAGCCTTAGAAGTTTTAAGCTAATTTTGATTATTTTAAAATTCTAACAACTTTACATCCAGATAATTTACTCTGATGGCATAGATGGATAAAACCCTCACTGCTACCAATTGATGGGGTTTCATTAAACGGTTTGGGAAACTGATGCAGTGGCAAGGAGGGGGTGGGCATTACCATCCCAGTGGGGATGGCATTCTCAGGGGCATTCCATGTACAGTGATCCCCTGGTGGAGGTCAGGAACATGAGATGGGGAGTGTGGCCCAAAGCAGGAATAGAATGGAGACATTGGCTGCACTGCCATGGAGGTGGGATTATGAGTCAGTGCATCCTCATTGCAGGCCTTCCCCTCATATGCAACAGAAACTGCAGGGGAGGAGATAGGTTATAAAAAAGGAACTCCCCCTTGGCAAAAGTAGTGACTGGTATGATTCCCATAATGCTCTTTAGCTCCATACTGGCCCCAGGTTGAAACTGGAGAAGTAGGGGGAATGGAAAGAGCAGCACACAGACCAGTGATGTACAGGGTCACTAGGATAGGTAGGAAGAATGAAGTGGAGAGCAAATCAAAATTACATCAAGGTATGGTTTAGGTACATATGATAGGTTTTAAAAGTTACATAGTTATTTTTGCAGTGTACTGTTAACCAGCTGAATCTGCAAAGGATTACAATGGGGAATCTGCTTTTGGAATTTGCAAAACTTATTTTCTATAAATATATCTTTGCAAAATTAATGTAACCTGAAAAAAAAGAGTTTTGTATACTGGAGAGATTTCTGCAAAGATCATGAAGCCAGGAATCTTACTCCACTGGGAGTGAGTGTGCCTTCCATATATCTTGAAAGACCCTGATGAGGACTGTGTTTAAAGTCAAGGGATGAAGCATTGTACTACCACCTGTATGTCACATTCACTTTATGAAATTGCAGAGCCAGATTATGAAATAGGTGTAGCTCACAGAAAAGTGAGTGACTAGGAAGCTTTGAAAGCAGGTTAAAATGTTTCTAATGAGGGGGTCAGGACTGAGGATAGAATTTAATGTAATTGTATTCATGAAATTGCAATGCCAGGTAGCTGGGTTATGATCTAGGTGCAACTTACTGAAAAATGGAAGTTGGAGTGGCATTTTTTGAAAGCACCTGGAAATACATACTCTGAAGGACCAGGCCGAGCTGATGATCAAATGAGAGAGAGCAAGTTGTCCACATAAATTTCCTGGTCTCTTTAATCATATCTCTTTGAAGAAGAGCACCACTTATAATATATGGGGTGGAGCAACTTTTTTGTTAAATGCTACTATGCAGTTCTCCTTTTGCATTTAGCTTGAGATCGTTTTCAGTACACTTGCAATGTGCATATTCCAGATCTTTTTGCTGCAGTTTAGTATCAGTGGATGAGCAAATAATGGTGCCCAGCTTGCAGTCATCAGCAGACTTAGTCAACCACTTCAGGAATATTGCCTTATATGTTTGCAGAATAAACACCAAACAGGAAGTGGGCCTGCACTGATCCCCTTTGGTACCCCACTAGTTAGAATTTTACTTTCAGAGAGGACATCCAACAACCTTCACTACTTGAGATCTATTGGATAGCTAGCTTGCAGTCCAGTGGACAATACAGGGAGGCTTACATTGTTTATCTTGCATGTAATAATACTAGCATGGGAGAAAGTGCCAGAAGCCTGGGCCAGGTTAAGATAAGCTTCATGCGCAAGGTGACCACTTTCCACAGCCTCTGTGATCTTTTTAAAGAAGTTTACTAGGTTCAGGAGACATAGCCTGCCCCTCACAAATTCAGATGGAGTTGGGTCGTCTTCATTTCAGTTTCCTCTTTGCCTGCATAAATAATGCCTGCAATGATGCATTTCATGGCTTTGCATAAAAAGCTGATGGCTGCAGAGGAACCACACTGGGCTGTTCTTCGGTAAACAATGGCAAATCCTGTGGTTAGGCTGAGGTAGAACATTTTAAGTAGAGGCTCTGTTAGTGCATGCCTGACAGTAATAGGAATGCAGCCAAGTATGTATCTGGTCCCACAGAAACATTTTATCTGATGTCAGTCTTTGTTCATTCTTGACTGATGGGTTCGGTTCTGACCTTTCGGAACTGACTGCCATTATACATACTCACACTGCCAAAAAACTCTCGAACGAAGGCTGTACCCACAATGAGATCGGTACTAATTACTGAAGAAATTATTAACCGAAGCACAAATGGCCGGACATACTTCTGCAAAAGTTCATTTTGCCGGAAAAGCACTTTTGCGGAAGTATGCCTGCAACTAGAGGGAGTCGTGGGGGGATGACTGTTGTGGAGATCGTACTACAGTGCAGATAAGGGAGTATTCCCTTTTCCTCACTGTAGTGCGATCTCGGAGTGAGAATATTAAAGTAGGGGGTGTGGGGTGCAGGGGGGCATAAAAGTGGATTTATTGTTTTTTTTTTTTTTTTTTGTTTTTGTTTTTTTAACGCACTTTAACGAAAGCACTTTTTCGGTGAAAGTACTTTCGTTAAAGTGTGTTTGGTGATTGTGGATTCGGACTATTGAGCTTTTGTTTAGTAGTCCTAGATCTCCCACAATACCTCACTTCCCATTGCCCCAGATCTCATTTGCTGCTCTGAAAATTGGATGTGTCAGCCGATACTGTCAGCTAAACGCTTTTATTTACTGTGTTTTCCTTAGTGAATTAGTAGTAAGCTATTACTTAGATTTCTCTTGATCCCCTCACTATTCTTCTGAGTGTGTTTTGATTGCTGTTGCTATTTTCTACCCACTCCCTTTTACCTAATGGTACTTCTTGTTATTATCGTTGGTAACTTACCTTCTTTCTCTCTCTCTTTAATGTAAGTAATCTTTAAATACAATTGTTGATGGGTTCTTCACTCCTTTTTACTTTTTTGAGTATTCCTACTATACCAATGTCCTTCTATTCCAATGTTGCAGTATTCATTAGCGGGTTTACCTTTCTTCCCGTCAGCTTGTTCGGCCAGGTTTCCAAAGCTTTTCCAGTCACTGATGGTGCGTCGGACGTTTGACATGTTGGCAGGTATGTGGGCCATAAATGTGTTGTCCGCGCACACCAGTCCTCAGAACTTTTCAGCCGCCAGCCGTACGCCAGGTGTTCCTGCTACTTGCGGACGTCAGATCAGTTTCGCATTGATAAGTACCCCATTGGGGATTTTTTTCAGTTCTTTTTGTATTACTGTAGTCTGTTAATGTCCAGTTAGAGCAAGTGCAACTGTGGTTGCCAGATTCCCCACAAAGACACCCATGACCAGTATCTCTTTTGTTTGGGTAGGGATCACGATTATGAAAAATGTGCCATTTGTAAGTCATTCTTCCCTAAGACCCTTCGTCACTGACTTCAGGGCCTTGATTTATACCTTGAAAACCAATGCCTTAGACATATCGTTCTTGGTATGGAAGCCACTTCCGACGCCCCATCCGAACCACCTAGGAAGAGGGCCAAGCCCATGCGGCCGTCTACTTCTACCGCACCTCCCTTCGCTGATTCTCAGCCTGTAGCCACTGTTAGCTTGACTGAGGAACTGGCATCCGCTACATCAGATAAAGCGGGTACCTGTCAGGAGGCCGCACAATCCAGAGCAGATGACACGTCCGAGGAGGATAACCTGGCGCGTGATTCAGGCGCCGGGGGGTGACCAGTTTCTGGGATGGGAGCTTCAGAGCAGGCCTCAGCCGCTCCTTTTTATGATTACCAGGCTGACCGCCAGCCAGATGCCGGTTAGGCCTACCAAGAGAAAACAGAAGACGAGACATATCGCTTCAACCCCAGAGGCCTTGCCAGACTGGCAGACCTTCAGCCAGAGCCTCTACAATGCCTTCCTGGCCCTTAGGCCCACGGCAGACCTCCCTCAATCTGCTCCACCTGTTCTTAGTCCCAGGCCTCCCCAGCCTAGCCAACCTGCAGAAGAGGAAATGTCTGACTCCTCAGAGGACTCCTTGTCCTACTCTTCACAATTTTTTTCTCCTCTGGGGTATAGATCCCCAGAAGAAGCCTCTGCTGAACCTGACTCCCTTGTGGAAGACCTTACTTTTGGGGACACAATCAGTCTTATGAGAGAGCATTTTAAATGAGATTGCTCAGGCATGTCTTCTATGACCTGATCCACCTGATCCAGATGAAATCTCCTAACCCGGCCCCTATTCCTCCTGTCCAGCCTGCCTTCCTGGATGCTTTTGCTGCAGCATGCATCAACTTAGATTCACAGCCACCTGCTCATAGAAGGGCAGACTGGTTGTGCAGGGTGCCTGATGCAGAAAAATTCCTTTTCAAATGCCCACCAGCTGACCCAGCAACTATTTTTATTGCTACTTATAGGGCTACCAAATTTCTGCCTACTACCACTGTCCTGCTTGCAGATAAGGACAGCAAGGCCATGGAAAGGTGGGGGGAGGAAGATATACACCTCTGCTACCCTAGCCTTTAGGGCTACAAATTACCAGTCACACATGACCAAATACTCTTTGGCCTTACTGGACAAAGCTTCTAAGGAACTCAGTGAGATCCCTGACTGCTCTGCAAAGGCATCCCTGTCTTCCTTGCTTGGGTTCATCTCCCAAGTCAGCAAACATTCTGTAAGGTGTGCATATAATGCAGCTGAGGCCTCTGCCAGGTCAGCTGCATCTGCCTTTGCCAGGTCAGCTGCGTTTGCCTCTGTATTGAGGAGATACTCTTGGCTGCGTATTCAGCCTTTACTAGATGACTTTAAGGCCAAACTCTTTTATGCTCCTTTGGAAAACTCTGCCTTTTTTGGCACCAAGGTGTGGATCTCTTAAAGTAGCTCCAGCAAAAAGGTAAAGAGGTCAAACATTTGAAGTATCTACTTGTCTCTCCAATCCCAAAATTTCAGTGGAACTGTCCGGCCAAGACACAATTTATAAGAAAATCTTCTTCTGCCTCCTTCAGGTCTAGAAGACCCCACAGGGGACAGGGTACTCAGCATATGACTCATCAGGCCACTGCCCAGAGACCCCCCCCCTTTCCAGAAAAGGCAGGCAGCATCTGACTGACTGCCCCCCCCTCCTTCCACCATACTTCTGTCCTCCTTTCTCTCTAACTGCCTCCCTGCATGGACCCTAGTGACATCCGACAAATGGGTTTTGTCTATCCTGAAGGAGGGTTACTTCATGTGTTGGATGTTTCCTCCTCCAAGACTCCCCATACCTCTACCCCCCCCCCCCCCGTGGTCCCAAACAACCTGTTGCTCCAAGACACCATAGAACTCGTCCCACCCTTTGCTCGAGGGAAAGGCTTCTACTCCAGAATTTTTCTGGTGCCCAGGAAGGGAAGGACCATGGAGACCCATCTTAGACCTTTCCTGTCTCAACCCATTCCTGAATGTCCCCTCCTTCAGGATAATAACACTGCCCATTCTATTTTCCCTCATCCTTCCCCAGGCTTTCATGGTGAAACCTGGACATCATGGAGGCCTATCTTCATATTTCCATTAAACCGTCCTCCAGAAAATTCCTCTGATTCAAAGCAGGCTCCTCTCATTTTCAGTTCTGTGCCTTGCCCTTTGGGCTCTCCACTGCACCAAGGGTATTTACAAAATGCCTAGCCCCAGTCATCGCCTACTGCAGGACAAGGGGTATGCAGATTTTCCCATACGTAGACCTGCTCATTCAAGCAGCAGACAGACAAACCCTCCTTGACCACACAAAGGACCTCCTGCCCCTGCTACAGTCTCTCGGGTTCCTCATCAACTTCCCCAAATCAAAACTAAATCCTACACAAGACATTGTCTTCTTAGGGTGCAGAATCAGAACAGACCTCAGGATGGCCTTTCTACCTCAGGAAAAAGTGCTTTTCCTGACCCATCATCTTCAATCTGCCCAACTTTCACCCGCTCTTACTGCGAGGGAATTCCTCAGACTGCTTAGCCACATGGCAGCCACTATTCCCATGCTACCTCTGGCAAGGTTACACATGAGGAAAACGCAATGGTTTCTTCGCTCGGCATGGACCCAGCACTCACACCCCCCTAGAGTTCAAGATCCCACTCCTCCCCTGCCTCCACCAAGAGCTGAAGTGGTGGTTGGCACAGGTTGCCCAAAACCCAGGCCTTCCCCTACAGTTGCTCTCCCCTTCTCAGATCATACACACACATGCACCAGATCTGGGCAGGGGAGCAGTGCTAGACAAGAACAGTGCAAGGTTTGTGGACAGACAAACACAAACAATGGCACATCAACATTAAGGAAATGTCAGCCATACTACTTGCTCTGCAGGCCTTTCAACCTTTCCGCAGACAGGGCATTCTGAAGACCTTCACAGACAGCACCACAGTGATGTGGTACCTGAACAAGCAAGGAGGGACGAAGTCCTACCTCCTGTGCAGGATAGCCCTACAGGTATGGGATCTCCCTCCAGGCAGCCTACATCCCATCCTAACACAATTGTCAGGTGGACTTCTTAAGCAGAACCTCCTCAGACATTCATGAATGGATGCTGTCAAGAGATGTATTCCTAGATCGGATCCACAGGTTGGTATTCCATGGATAGACCTGTTCGCCACCTCCACAAACAGGCATCTCCAGAGCTATTGCTCCAGGACTAGTGACTTGAAGGCTTTGCAAACAGATGTCTTGGAAGGGGGAAATTCCTGTATGCCTTTCCTTTGATCCAGAGTCTCCTACTGAAAATTCAGCAGGACTCGCCAAAAATCTTGTTGGTGACCCCCTGTTGGCCAAGGCAGCACTGGTTCACCCTACTTCATCTGTCCAACAGCAATCACTACAAGTTATCCCCTTCAGTGGATCTACTCGCACAGCACCAGGGGATACAGATTCACCCACATTGGAGACCCTTGCACCTCTCCCTGTGGCTGATAGGATTCGATAGGATTCTGGTTCCCTTCAGACATCTGTACAACGAGGACATGCTCTCACTCCTGCAGGAGACCAGGTAATCAAGTACTAGGAAATCTCATCTTTCTAAATGGAGAAGGTTTTCTGTCTGGTGTCACAAGTCAGATAGAGCTGCTGGACAACGACCTGCCTCTAATTCTGTCTTACCTGTGTGAACTGCTGAAAACAGGCTTGTCTTACTCCTCCTTAAAAGCACACCTGTCTGCTGTTTCTGCCTGCCTGCCTGCCTATGGAACCTCCCCTAGCTTCCAGACTTCCAGCCAAGCTATTCTTAAAGGGTGTTTTACACTTAAGAGCCCCCAGAAGACCCACTCCTCCTCCCTGGGATCTTAACTGTGTGCTGGAAGAGCTCACTCTGCCACCCTTTGAACCAGCTGGCAAAGCTGACTTGAATTTTTACACTGAGGGTCTCAGAGCTCCAAGCCCTTATGGCTACCCCATCCTTCCTAGTTTTCCATATGGACAGGGTCACCCTCAGGATTAATCCTTCTTTCACCCCAAAAGTGGTCAGTGACCTTTTCCCTAAGTCAGGCTTTTCACCTGCCTACCATCTTTCCAAATCCTCAGTTAGACGGTGAGACAGTCCTCCTCTCTCTAGATGTACACAGGCAACTTCATTTGTACTTGCATAAGACCAAGCCTACACACAGATCAGACCAGCTGTTTGTTTCCGTCTTCCCTAGGGCTCTGGGGAAAGCTGTGGGGAAACAAACCATTTCTTCTTGGATTGCTAGGGCCATCTCCTTTTGTTACTCACCATGGACAGACACTAACGGGCAACATCAGAGCCCATTATGGCTTCCTCTGCAGCTTTCTTTAAAGGTCTAGATACTTACTCCATTTTGGAAGCAGCTACCTGGTCCTCTGTGCACACCTTCACCAGACATAAGCTAGAACACATCTACAGGACCAGAGCGAGATTTGCCAGGGCTATCCTGCATGGGTTCCAGGAATCCTCTTCCAGACCACCTCCCAGCCAGCAGTGAGCTTTTGTACTCTCTAGTAGTGAATACTGCAACATTGGAATAGAAGGACATAGGAAAGTTGTGCAAAATCTTACCATAGCCATAGATGTCCTTCTCCTCCATGTTGCAGTATTCCTTCCCTCCCTCCCTCCCATCCCCCTGTTCTCCTTGCACTTGCTGTCCTCGGCTCCTATACAGGCTATGTCATCAAGACTGGCTCTGTCTGGGGCTTCTTGGTTTTGAGGACTGGGGAGCGCAGATGTCACATTTATGGCCCATGTACCTGCCAACACGTCAGAGACTGGAAAAGCTTTGGAAACCTGGCTGAACAAGCTGATGGAAAGAAGGGTAAACCCTAGTGAATACTACAGCATGGAAGAGAAGGACATCTATGGTTATGGTAAGATTTTATACAACTTTCCTTTCCTGGTAACTTCTTTAAAAAAAAAAAAAAAAAAAATTTTCTCTTCCTTTTTCCTTATTCTACCCTTTTGAGTGCGTCTGTGAGTGTGACTGGATATGGCAGAAAAACAAAAAGGAACATCCAGCTTTAAACAGTGTCAGGATTGTGGCAGAAAGATGCCCAATTCAGATGGGCATCTTTCCTGCGTTTGCTGTCTGGGCGCCCTCCACCTTGATATTTGTAAAATTTGTCAAGGCTTCAGTGCCTGTACGTTATCAGAAAGACGTAACAAGCTTATTTTAAAGGGATTGCTAAAGTGTTCATTTGATGAAGCCCTCTCTAAGGCTGAGACTTCATAATCTTCTAAGGCAGAAACAAAAAAGAAAAGTCATTCTGTGCAGTCCTCACCCTCGGCACAGGAAGGAAAGTCTTATAAATCGCAGGATGTTTTTCATGTTTCACTGTTGCAGTCATCACATTTGGGTTATCCCTGCCAGGGTAGCCCTTAGCTGGCCCCGAATACCAGAGGCTTAGTATTTCTGCATCAGTTGCTGTCACTTCAGGACTGAGATCAGGTCATCAGTAGTATAAAGTAAGGCAGCCGATGCCATTACATTAGTCCTTCTTGCCATAGAGCCCAAAGTAGAAGCAGTTTGCATGAATGCCGGTCGGCCACTACCTGAGTTTCGTCTACCGATTTGAAGCTGAAGTCTTCTAAAGCTCAGTACCCCATTGGGGATCCTTTTTTCTTGCACTAACCGATGTCAGAAAAAAGTTAATTGTCACGCCTGTGGAAAGCAAATACCACACTGAGACTTTCATTCTTACTGCATCACTTGTTTAGGCCCTGACCACGATGTCCCCCGCTGCCGTTTCTGTGCTTTGTTGAACACCAGAACTCTCCATCGTCGGGCCCTTATTTTAGCTAGATATTTTCGCTTACAGTCCTCGAACTCTGATATGGCTTCAGTAAGCCATCTGACAGCAGATCTTCCGAAAAAACATAAAAATAAAGACAGAGAGAGACCGCACAGGTCCAAACCTACAGAGGACACTTCTGTTAAGCTAGTCATCATTTCAACGGTCCTCAGTGAGGCACTTTTGCAGCCCCTGACGCCCACTTCTGTGGATTCACAGGCCGCTACCAAGACCCTTTCGGAGTCTGGTATGCCATAAAACTCTTCTTCGACTAAGGATCCTGCGGTCTATACCATGGTTGGGTCCTGAGCCACTGAGCAGGAACCTGCTTCTGAGGAAGTCCTGTGCACTACCGATTCATGACATAAACTGATGTCTTCTTTCTCGACTACCATTCTTTTTTTTCTTAGGCCCAGGGTACGAACCACACCCAAGAAACCGACGACCCAATGTCAGGCACATGCTTCCTTGCCTCAGTCTCAAATGCTTAAAATGGTGGAAGACGTTATCATGCTGATCAGGAGAAGCCAAGTTACCCCCTCCAAAAGGAAAAGAGATCTGTCCTCTGTAGTTTTGTCTGAACAAGAGTCAGATGACTCTGATGCATCTGAATATGAAGAAATGCAACCCCTCTCTACTTATGAGGATTCTGATGCAGAGGATTCCATCCCTTCCACCTCTCCCCCAGAGGATTTTTCCTTTGGACAAACCCTTCATACCTTAAGGAAGCATTTCCAATGGGAGAGTCAGGACTACCCTCAGTCTAAAAAGAGACTCGGAGAATTCTTAGCTCTTCCACAGCACAGACCCATGTTCTTCATGTTTCACTGTTTCAGTCATCACATTTGGGTTACCCCTGCAAAGGTAGCCCTCAGTCGGCCCGAATACCAGAGGCTTAGTATTTCTTTGTCGGTTGCTATCACTCCAGGACTGACATTGGGTTGTCAGTGTTATAAATTAAGGCATCCAACACCATTATATCAGTATTTCTTGCCGAGGAGTCTGAAGCAGAAGCAGTTTGCACAAGTGCCGGTTGGCTGCTACCTGAGTTTTTAGTTTCCGAATTGAAGTTGAAGTCTTCTAAAACTAAGTACCCCATGGGGATCCTTTTTTCTTGCTCTAACCAATGTCAGAAAAAGTTAACAATTGTCTCGCCTGTGGAAAGCAAATACCACACCGAGATTTTCATTCTTACTGTGTCACTTGCTTAAGCCCAGACCACAACGTCCCCCGCTGTCGCTTTTGTGCTTTGTTCAATGCCAGAACTATACGTCATCGGGCCCTTATTGCAGCTAGATATTTTTTCTCTCAATCCTTGAATTCCAATATGGCTTCAATAAGCCATCCGACAGCAGATCTTTCCAAAAAGTGTAAAGATAAAGACAAAGACAGACTGCACAGGTCCAAAACTGCCGGCGATGCTTCCGTTCAGCTAGTCGTCAGTTCTCTGATCCTCAGTGAGGCACTTTTGCAGTGCCTAATGCCCGCTTCTGTGGATTCACAGGCTGCTACCGAGACCCTTTCAGAGACTGGTATGCTGCAAGACTCTTCATCGACTAAGGATCCTGCAGATGTTCTTCGTGTTTCACTGTTGCAGTCATCAGATTTGGGTTATCTGCCTGCAGGTAGCCCTCATTCGGCCTGAATACCAGAGTCTTGGGATTTCTGTGTCGGATGCTGTCACTCTTCCATGACGTCAGGGGTATAAAACATGCAGCCTACGCCATTACATCAGCTTTTCTTGCCATGCAGTGTCCAAAGCAGCAGCAGTTTGTAAGTGCCGTTTGGCCACCCCCTGAAATTTTCATTTTTCGAGTTTCAGATCTGACGTCTTCTAAAAGATAAGTACCGCGCTGTGGATCCTTTTTTTTGCTCTAACGGATGTCAGAAAAAGGTAATAAATGTCTTGCCTGTGGAAAGCAAATACCTCACAGAGATTGTCATTCTTACTGCATCTCCTGTTTAGGCCCACACCACGACGTTCCTCGCTCTCGATTTTGTGCCTTGTTTAACGCCCAAACTATTCGTCGCCGGGCTATTTTTGTCACTAAATTCTTTCGCTCTCATTCTCCATATTCTGAAATGGCTTTGATAAGCCATCCGACTACCGATCTTCCAAAAAAACATCAGGATAAAGACAGAGAGACCACATAGGTCCAAAATTGCTGATGACACTTCCGTTAAGTTAGTCGCCAGTCCACCGGTAGTCAGTGAGGTGCTTTCGCAGCCCCTGATATCTGCTTGTACAGATTCGCAGGCCTCTACTGAGACCCATTCGGAGTCCAGTATGCAGTGAGATGCTTCTTCGACTATGGACCCTGCGGATGTCTCTACCTTGGATGGGTCCGGAGCTGCTGTGCAGGCACCGGCTTCTGAGGGTGTATTCAGGCCTTCCAATTTTTATATTAAACCGACGACTTTGTTTCAAACCAAAAATACCAAATTTCTCAGGCCCAGAGTTTGCACTATGCCTAGGAAACTGACGACCAAAGCGCATTCTCAGGCCCACATGCCTCCGAAACCAATGGTTAGAATGGCTGAAGATCTTATTACTTTAATTAGGGGAGCCAGCCTCCCCCCTCAAAAAGACCAAGAACTGATTTTCCTTCTGATTCTTCAGATCATGAGTCTGTTGACTCTGACCCTTCTGATTACCAGGACATACCCTTATCTACCTATGAGGATTCTGATGCAGAGGATTCTGTTCCCTCTGCTTCCCCACCAGAAGATTTCTTTTTGGTGAAACCCTTCATACCCTTGGAGAGCATTTCTGCTGGGAGTGCCAGGACTACCCACAGTCCAAAAAGAGACTCAGGGAATTTTTAAAGTTGCTTCAGCACAGCCTCCTGTTCTGGAAATTGTAGATGATGTCTTCTTGGAATCCAGCCTTACCCCTGATACTTTGCCTCCAGCTCCCAGGAAACCTGACCGGTACTACAGAGTACCTGACTCCCACAAATTCCTCTTTACGAATCCTACTGCAGATCCAGAGACCATTTCCCAGGGACCTAAAGGCATTAAGGCTACAACAGCCAAAAACCCTTGCCCTTCAGACAAGGGCTTTAGACAGATGGGGTAAGAAGGCATACACCTCTGCTACTGTTGCCATCAGGGCTTTAAATTGCCAGTTTCATATGTTAAAGTATCAGCAACATATTATGGAGCTAATTAAACAGAAAATGTTGATTCCTGATTGTGAAGAACATAAAGATTTACAAAAGTTAATGCATTCCGCTAACCAAGTTGGAAAACATACTTTGCAATGTGTTTTTGATGCCTTAGAAGCATCTTGCAGGGCTGCTGTCACTGGGTCTGTTCTTAGAAGGCATGTTTGGCTTAAGGAACAAATCTTGCCAGACCATGTCAAAGCAAAATTACTAGATCGCCATTAAACCAAGAACGCCTGTTTGCCAATAAAGCAGAAGTCTTCAAAAAGATGGAGGAAAAAGTTAAATCTATGCAAACTGTTAAATATTTCCTACAGATACAGCCACCTAGATTCAGTAGGCATTGGCCTTCTAAAAACTGGTCCTTTCCAGTCCCTCCCAGACCTTCTCAGTCTAAACCCAGGGGCGGCAGATCACCAAGATTATATATAGTCTCAGGGTATGCACAGATCTAAACAATAGAGTACTCCCACCTCTAAAACTGGGAGTAGTAAGCCACCATCCTATGGTAAAATTTTGCATGACTTATCCTTAACTCTTCCAAGCCTTGCCCAAGTACTTGCACCCTTGGGAAGAAAACTTGCCCTGCATGCAAAAAACTGGAAGTGCATCACCCAGGACAGATGGGTCTTGAACATTGTATCCCATGGATACAGATTCTACTTCCACTCACTGCCAACCCCAAGCAGAGGGCCAGACCTCCCCCCAAAACCAGTGGGCAGAGGCCCAAAAGCAAGTACTTCCTTTTCTCAGTATCAAGGCTATTCAACCTGTCCCAGCAGAGCAGAGGGGACAAGGTTTTTACTCCAGACTGTTTCTGGTACCCAGAAAATAAAACTCTTTGCGTCCTATCCTGGATCTGTCTATTCTCAATACCTTCCTAGTGGTTCCAAGATTCAAAATGCTTACTCTCTAACAGCTGTTAGCCAAGGACTCTTGGCTAGCCACCCTAGACTTAAAAGAAGCTTATCTGCACATCTCCATAAGGGAATCTTGCAGGAAATATCTACGTTTCAGAGCAGGCTGTATGCACTATCAGTTCTCTGCATTTCCCGTTTGGCTTATCTACTGCACCCAGTGTATTCAGAAAATGCCTAGCTCCAGCTATTGCATATTGCAAGCAGAGGAAAATTCAAATTTACCCATACTTGGACATTTGCCTGATTCAGGCGAACAGTCAGGGATTGCTACTCCAGCACCCGACATTTGTAAAGAGACTTCTAACTTCACTGGGGTACACCATCAACGAAATCAAATCACATCTGGTATCCAGCCAACAGATTGTATTCCTGGGAGCAAGCTTGAACACAACTTCCCAGATGGCATTCCTCACTCCAGAAAAACAAATTTATTTGACAAACTACTTCAATCTACTGGCCACCAAAACCCAGCTGTCTGCAAGACAAATACTGCAAGCCCTAGGGTTCATGGCCTCTTGCATTCTACTAATTCCATATGCAAGACTGCATATGAGGATACTTCAATGGTACTTAAAAAGTCTCTTGTGTCAGCATTCTCAAGACCTGGAAAAAATAATTCCTATCATTCCTCGCCTAAGGGCAGAGTTCCTTTGGTGGGCAGAGGCCTGCTACCACAACAAATGACTCACTTTCACTCAACCCCCTGCTGCCAAAACCCTAACAGACGCATCAGACTATGCATGGGGGGCTCACATGGCAGGACAATGCATTCAAGGCAAATGGAGCCCAAAGCAAATGCACCTGCATATCAATCGAAAAGAAATGTTAGCTGTACAGAATGCTCTGACAGCCTTCAAATACCTTATTCTTCCAGGGCAACTATTAATAAATACAGACAACACCACAGTTATGTAGTACATAAACAAGCTGGAGGGAACCCATTCCTACCTACTCTGTGGGTTTAACATGGCTCTGTGGAACACAGCCTTGAGCAGTCAAGTGCACCTGCAGGCTCAGTACCTGCCAGGCAAACTAAATTCACTGGCAGAAATCTAATGGACCCAAATAATTCAAGCTTCTGGTCCACAGGTGGGGGGGCACTAGAGGTGAACCTCTTTGCTTCCCCTCAGAACTATCAAGTGAGCAAATATTGCACCAGAACTCCCCACAGCCAAGCATGGAAAGTGGATGCCCTGTCCTTTACATGGGAAAACCTCTCAATCTATGCCTTTCCCCCTCTGCCCCTCTCCAAGGTTCTACTAAAGATCAAGCAGGACAAACCAAGGACAATCCTGATTGCATCAGACTGGCCATGCCAGCACTGGTACCTACTTTTGCGCAGTCTGACAATACTGCCACCATGGCACCTGCCTCAGACCCCTTCCCTACTGTCTCAGCAGGAGGGCCAGATTTTGCATCCTCAGCTACAAACCCTTAACCTAGCAGCCTGGCTCATCCCCTGAACTCATCACCACCAGCCCTCAGTAAACAGGTGCTGGATGTCATCCTTGAGGCAAGGAGGCCTAGTAGTAGAAAATCTTATTCAGAAAAGAGGAAAAGATACTGTTCTTGGAGCCAGTCTCAAGGAATGGACACAAATGTGCCCAGCTTTCCTGATATACTAGATTACCTGTTAGCGACAACCAGCTGAATCAAAGTCTAATAGAAAAAAACACCACAGTTGAGCAAAGAAACACCGTTATATAACGCAAAAAAAACCCACCACAGTTGAGCAAAGAAACACCTTTATATAATGCAAAGCTTTCAGGTTCAACACCCTTTCTCAATGCATTGAGAAAGGGTGTTGAACCTGAAAGCTTTGCATTATATAAAGGTGTTTCTTTGCTCAACTGTGGTGTTTTTTTTTTTTTTTTTTTTATACTAGATTGCTTAATAGAAATGCTCCACAAAGGCCTATCCTTCTCCTCTTGCCTCTGCCATCTCAGCTCATAATAATACTGAGCCCACCCCTCTTCTCTCATCCTGTGGTCAAACAGTTCCTGAGAGGAGCCAAAAATTTAAGGACCCCCCCCCACTCCAGTCTGGGACCTTAGCTTTGTATTGGAAAAACTCACGCTTCCACCGTTTGAACCTGCTGCTTCAGTAGAGTTGAAATTCTTCTCCTGGAAAACAGCTTTATTTCTAGCCATCACTTCAGCAAGAAGAGTGTCTGAATTGTAGGCCCTTATGGCCGTGGAACCCTTCATTATCTTCCATGCGGACAGGGTTTCCCTCAGGACTAACCCATCATTTATGCCCAAGGTGGTATCTAGTGTGGCTTTAAACTAATCCATTCATTTGCCAACCTTTTTCCCTAACCCTCAGAATAAAGGGGAAAGGATCCTGCACTCCCGGACGTGCATAGGCAGCTTAGGTTCTATCTGGACAGGACTAAACCTTTCAGAAAATCTGACCAGCTGCTAGTGAACTTTGCTACAGGGGCAGAGGGCAAGGCCATTTCAAAGCAAACCATTTCTAAATGGATAGCACACTGCATCCATTTCTGCTACAAACACCATGGGAAACCTACCCTACAGGGGATCAGAACACATTCCACTAGGGCTACAGCAACCTCTACTGCATTTCTCATGGGAGTCCCTAACGGGCATCCTGGAACCTGCAACTTCGAGCTTTGTACACACCTTCACCAACCATTACCACTTACCTATCTTTTCTAAATCCAGAGCTGGATTTGCCACTGAAGTCTTACAGGGCCTGCTTGCCAGCACCTAATGCTTCTTGATTGGCTCCACCTATCCTCAGATTTGGGAATCAACCCAAATGTGATGACTGCAACAGTGAAACATGAAGAACATAGTACAGTTGTGTACACTTACCATAAATGTAGATGTTCAAGTGTATTCACTGTTGCAGTCCTGGTTACCCTCCCTCCAGCCCCCTGACTTCTCTATACGTCTACCTATTCTTCTTTGTTTGGCCATATCTTATAACATTGGTATTTACTTTCTACTGGGGTTGTTCCACACCATGTAATTGCTTCCTATTGTGGGGGCTCCTGACATCTGGGACAAGAAAAACTGACGTAATGCCGTCGGCTGCATGTTTTATACCCCTGACGACCTGACGTCATGAAAAAGTGACAGCATCTGACATAGAAATCCCAAGACTGTGGTATTTAGGCCGACTGAAGGCTACCTGCAGGCAGATAACCCAAATGTGATGACTACAACAGTGAATACACTTGAACATCTACATTTATGGTAAGTGTACACAACTGTACTATATCTCTACCTTGGATGAGTCCAGAGCTGCTGATCAGGCCCCGCTTCTGAGGAAGTACTTTGCACTACCGATTCTCGACACAGACCGATGACAACTTTCGTATCTACCGTTCTTTCGAAAACTACCGAGTTTCTTAGGCCCAGAGTACGAACCACACCCAAGAAACAGACGACCCAATCTCAGACATCTTCTTCTTTGCCTCAGTCTCAGATGCTTAAAATGGTGGAAAGACCTTATAATGCTTATCAGGGGAAGCCAGGCTTCCCCTTCCAAAAGAAAAAGAGATTTGTCCCCACTAGTTTTATCTGAACAGGAGTCCGATGACTCCAATGCATCTGAATATGAAGATATGCAACCCCTCTCAGCTTATGAAGATTCTGATGCAGAGGAATCCATCCCTTCAGCCTCTCCATCCGAGGACTTTTCCTTTGGGGAAACCCCTCATACCTTAAGGGAACATTTCCAATGGAAATTTCAGGACTACCCTCAGTCAAAAAAAGAGACTCAGTGAGTTCTTAGATCTTTCACAGCACAGACATCTGGCCATTCCTCCTGTCCTGGATGTGGTGGATGATGATTTCATGGAATCCAGTTTGACTCCTGACACCCTCCCTCCTGCTCCCAGGAAACCAGACGGGTACTATAGAGTCCCTGTCTCTCACAAATTTCTTTTCAGAAATCCTATTGCTGACCCCGAGGTTATCTCTCAAGGACCTAAAGGAATTAAAGCCACTTTTGCTAAGAATCCCACCCCCTCAGATAGGGATTCCCGAGCATTAGACAGATGGGGGTAAAAAGTATTCACCTCTGCTACTCTTGCTATTAGAGCACTAAATTGTCAGTTCCATATGCTGAAATATCAGCAACATACCATGGAACTCCTCAAACAAAAAATATCTTCTTTTCCTGCTTCTGCAGAAAATAGAGTTACAAGAGATAATGTATTCTGCAAGTCAAGTAACTAAGCACACCTTACAATGTGGTTTTGACACCCTAGAAGCATCTTGCAGGGCAGCAGTCACTGGTTCTGTCCTTTGAAGGCATGCTTGGCTAAAGGAACAGCCGTTGCCAGACCTTGTCAAATCCAAATTATTGGAGGCAGCACTGCACAAAGACAACTTATTTGGCACCAAGGCAGAGGAGGTCTTAAAAAAGGTGAAACAAAAAGCTAAATGTAGGCAGACAGTTAGACTTCTTGCAGGTCCAGCCACCGAGGTTCAGTAGGCATTGCCCCTCCAAGCACTGGTCTTTTCCTGCTCCCTCCAGGTCAGCTCAGCCCAGACCCAGGGGAAGCAGACCCCCCCCCCCCAGACAGCAGCCCCAGGGAATGCAGAGATCTAAGCAATGGAGTTCCTCCTCTTCAAAACCAGGGCGTGCTAAGCCTTCCCTCATGGTAAGAAGTCACAATGTGACGCACCACTTCCACCCCTCCCTCTGCCCACCTGCACTTGTCCCTAGGAGGAAAATTCTCCTTCCACGCAAGCACCTGGGCCACCATTACCAACGACCGCTGGGTCCTCAACATAGTGTCCCAGGGATACAAATTTTTTTTCCACACTCTACCAACCCCAAAAGGGTTCACAGATCTTCCCCCAAACCAGTGGGCAGAGCCCAAAAAGCAAGTCCTTTCCCTGCTCTCGATGAGGGCAGTAGAGCATGTTCCTGCAGAACAGGTAGGTCAAGGTTTCTACTCCAGACTTTTCATGGTACCCAGAAAAGGGGGCACCTGGCACCCCATCCTCAATCTATCCATTCTAAGCACCACCAAAATTCAGAATGTTCACCCTCCAGCAACTTCTATCTATGCTCTCCAAGGATGCTTGGTTAGCCATCCTAGACCTAAAAGAGGCCTTCCTACACATTCCAGTCAGAGAATCTTGCAGGAAATATCTCCGTTTCAGGGCAGGCTCACTGCACTTTCAGCTCCCTGTGCTTCCCTTTGGCTTATCCACTGCTCCCAGAATTTTCACAAAATGCCAAGCTTCCACCATTGCTTTTTACAGACAAAGAAATATTCAAATTTACCCATACTTAGACGACTGCCTGATTCAGGCAGGCAGGCAGGAAAAGCTGCTAAAGTACCTGACCTTTGTAAAGGACCTACTGACCTCCTTGGGGTATACTATCAATGAAAGGAAATCCAAACTAATGCCCATGCAAAAAATTGTATTCCTTGGAGCAAGCCTGGACACAGCATCCCAGATGGCATTGCTTACACCAGAAAAACAAACCTACTTCTCTCAACTAGCCACCAGACCCCAGTTATCCGCAAGGAAAATTCTGCAAGCTCTGGGGTTCATGGCTTCTTGCGTCCTCTTCATTCTATATGCCAGACTGCATATGAGGAAATTACAATGGTACCTAAAAAGCCTTTGGTGTCAACACTCCCAAGACCTGGAAACTCTTATACCAATGATACCTTATTTAAGGAAGGATTTCCTCTGGTGGGCAACAGCAACATGCAACCACAAAAATGACTACCCTTCCCACAACCCCACCCTGCCCAGGCCCTCACCACAGATGCAGCAGACTATGCCTGGGGTGCACACCTGGATGGCAGCTGCATTCAGGGCCAATGGAGCCCAAACCAAATACATCTGCACATCAACCAAAAAGAGGTGTAAGCTGTTCAGCAAACTCTGACAGCCTTCAGATCCCTACTCTCCCCGGGGCCTCTTCTGATCAAAACAGACAACACCACTGTGATGTGGTATATCAACAAGCAGAGAGGGACTCACTCGTACCCTCTGTGCAGGCTCGCCGTGACCCTTTGGCACACTGCCTCAGCCATGCAACTACATCTGTTAGCACAATTCCTGCCAGGCTCTCTAAACTCTCTGGCAGACAACTTAAGCAGAAATCCTCAACCCACACGAGTGGCAGCTAGACCAAAGAACCTTCACCCTTGTAACCCAGAAATGGGGCACCCTGAAGGTCGATCTCTTTGCTTCCCACTCTAACCATCAGCTTAGGAAATTCTGCACCAGGGAACCTCACAGCAAGGCCTGGAAAGTAGATGCTCTTTCCTTCCAGTGGGTCAATCTCTCGGTCTGTGCATTTCCCCCTCTACCACTCATTACAAGGGTACTGCTCAAAATAAGGGAGGAAAAACGGAGGACAGTCCTGATTGCCTCAGACTGGCCATGCCAGCACTGGTACCTTCTGCTGTGCAGCCTATCACCACGGCATCTCCCTCAGATCCCAACACTCCTGACCCAGAGGAATGGAGAATTCCTGCATCCCATATTGCAGACCCCTCAATTTGGCAGCCTGGCTTATTCCCTGACAACTGCACAAGCTGCCAGTCTAAGCAAATAAGTTCTAGATATTATACATGAGGCCAGATGCCCTAGCACTAGATAGTCTTATGCTGACAAGTGGAAAAGGTTTTGCACCTGGATCCAGGCTAAGGGAGCCGGAACTGCACTGCCCTCCCTACCTCTCAACCTGGATTACCTGGCTGACCTACTACACAGGAGTCTATCCTTCTCTTCCATTAAAATTCATGCCTCTGCCATCTCTGCTCACTTCAACACAGAGCCACCTCTTTTCTCCCACCCTCTCATCAAACAGTTCTAAGAAGGGCTAACAACTTGAGGCCACCCAAAAGAGCACTTACCCCAGCATGGGACCTTAACTTTGTTTTGGAAAAGCTCACCCTGACCCCCTTTGAACCAGCAGTGTCAGCAGAGTTAAAGTTCCTCTCTTGGAAGACAGCCGTACTTCTGGCCATCACTTCAGCTAGAAGAGTATCCGAGCTACAAGCACTAATGTTTGTAGAGCCCTTAATCATTTTCCATGCTGACAGTGTCTCCCTCAGGACTAAACCCATCCTTCATGCCAAAAGTGGTGTCCACTGTGGCTCTCAACCAATCCATTAATTTGCACACCTTTCTCCCTAACCCACAAAACAAGGGGAAAGGATTCTGCACTCTCTAGATGTGCACAGATAGCTCAAATTCTACCTAGACAGGACTAAATCTTTTAAAAAGTCTGATCAATTGTTAGTCAGCTTTGCTGCAGGAGCAGAGGGCAAGGCCATATTTAAATAAACCATTTCCAAATTGATAGCACACTGCATCCTCTTCTGCTACAAGCAGCATGGGAAACCTCCCCCCAAGGGAGTCAGGATACATTATACCAGGGCAACCTCCACCTATGCAGCTTTCCTCAAAGGGGCCCCTACCAGGGACATCCTGGAGGCTGCAACATGGACATCTGTACATACCTTCACCAAGCATTACCACCTGCCTGTCTTCTCCAAATCCAGGGCAGGCTTTGCCACAGCAGTCTTGCAGGGCATCCTAGCCAGCCCCCAGTCTTCTTGACTGCCTCCACCCTTTTCTTCAGCTTTGGGAATCAACCCAAATGTGATGACTGCAACAGTGAAACACGAAGAACATGGTACAGTTGTCACTCCATCCTCCTATATATATATATATATATATATATATATATATATATATATATATATGTATATATATATATATATATATATATATATATATATATATATATATATGGTAGTGTTCTTCCACCATAACCTAGCTCCCTCTTGGGGGCTCCTGACAAGGCAAGAAAAACTGATGTAGTGGTGTAGGCTGCCTTAATTTCTAACACTGATGACCTGACGTCAGTCCTGGAGCAACAGCAACCAACGCAGAAGTACTAAGCCTCTGGTATTCGGGCCGACTGAGGGCTACCCTGGCAGGGATAACTCAAATGTGATGACTGCAACAGTGAATACACTTGAACATCTACATTTATGGTAAGTGTACACAACTGTACTTTGCCAATCCCCCCGGTCCTGGATGTTGTGGAGGATGTTTTCCTGGAATCCAGCTTGACTCCTGATACCCTCCCTCCTGCACCCAGAAAACCAGACTGGTACTGTAGAGTCCCTGACTCACACAAATTTCTTTTTAAAAATCCTACTGCTGACCCTGAGGTAATGTCTCAAGGACCTAAAGGGATTAAAGCAACCTCTGCTAAGATTCCCGAGCACTCGACAGATGGGATAAAAAAGTGTACACCTCAGATACTTTTGCTTATCAGGGCACTAAATTGTCAGTTCCATATGCCAAAATTTCAATAACATACCCTGAAACTCCTCAAACA
The DNA here is from genome assembly GCF_019279795.1 of Protopterus annectens. Classification (NCBI taxonomy): domain Eukaryota; kingdom Metazoa; phylum Chordata; order Ceratodontiformes; family Protopteridae; genus Protopterus; species Protopterus annectens. Next base: position 826,989,958 of record NC_056741.1, on the reverse strand, counting down.
AAAAATTTCGTCCTTTCCTGCTTGTGCAGATTCGAGAGTGTTACAAGAGTTAATGCTTTCTGTAAGTCAAGTAACTAAACACACCTTGCACTGTGGTTTTGATGCCCTAGAAGTTTCTTGCAGAGCAGCAATCACCGGCTCTGTCATTAGAAGGCATGTATGGCTTAAGGAACAGCCCTTGCCAGACCATGTCAAATCTAAATTGTTGGATGCCCCCTTGCACAAAGACAACTTATTTGGCACTAAGGCATAAGAGGTCTTAAAAAACATGGAAGAAAAAGCACAATCTGTGTAGACAATTAAGGATTTTTTACAAGTCCAGCCACTCAGGTTCAGCAGGCATTGTCCCACCAAGCACTGCTCCTTTCCTGCTCCCACTAAGCCAGTCCAGCCCAAACCCCGTGGAGCCAGACACCCCAGACAGCAGCCACAGGAAATGCAGAAATCTAAGCAGTGGACTACCTCTACTTCAAAACCAGGGAGTTCTAAGCCACTCCCTTATGGTAAGAACTCACAATGACTCACCTCCCCCACCACTTCCCTCTGCCCACCTTCACTTACCCCTAGGAAGAAAACTCACCTTTCATGCAAGCACCTGGGCCACCATTACTAACGACTGCTGGGTTCTTAATATAGTGTCCCAGGGATACAAATTTTCTTTCCACACCCCTTCCTACCCCAAAAGGGTTCCCAGATCTTGCTCCAAACCAGTGGGCAGAGGCGCAAAAGCAAGTCCTTTCCCTGCTCTCTATGATGGCAGTAGAGCACGTTCTTGCAGCACAGAGAGGACAAGGTTTCTACTCCAGACTTGTTCTGATGCCCAGAAAAGAGGGTACCTGACGCCCCATCCTTGATCTATCCATTCTAAACACCTTCCTGGTGATCCCAAAATTCAAAATGCTTAACCTCCAGCAGCTGCTACTCATGCTCTCCAAGGATGCTTGGCTAGCCACCCTTGATCTAATAGAGGCCTACCTCCACATTCTTGTCAGGGAATCATGCAGGAAATATCTCCATTTCAGGGCAGGATCTCAGCACTTTCAGTTCTCTGCGCTTCCCTTTGGATTATCTACTGCTCCCAGAGTTTTCACAAAATGTCTGGCTCCAGCCATTGCCTTTTGCAGCCAAAGGAATATCCAGATTTACATATCCTTAGACAACTGCCTAATTCAGGCAGACAGCCAGGAAAAGCTGCTCAAGCACCTGGACTTTGTAAAGTCCCTACTAACCTCCCTAGGGTACACCATCAACAAAAAGAAATCCAAACAGGTGTCTACCCAAAGGATTATATTCCTGGGAGCAAGCCTGCCAGATGGCATTCCTTACACCAGAAAAGCAAATTTTCCTGACAGCCTACTTCTCTCAACTAGCCACCAGACCCCAGCTATCTGCAATGAAGATCCTGCAAGCTCTGGGGTTCATGGCATCTTGCATACTACTCATTCCATTTGCCAGACTGCATGTGAGGAAACTTCAGTGGTACCTAAAAAGCCTTTGGTGTCAGCACTCTCAAGACCTGGAGACTCTTATACCTATAATCTCTTGCCTCAGAAAAGATTTTCTTTGGTGGACAACAGCATGGTCCCACAACAAGGGCCTAACTTTCTCTTCACCCCTGCCACCCAGACCCTCCCCACAGATGCATCAGACTATGCTTGGGGTGCACACCTGGATGGCAGGTGCATACAGGGCCAGTGGAGCCCACAGCAAATCCCTCTGCACATCATCCAAAAAGCGATGATGGCTGTGCAGCACGCCTTGTTAGCTTTCAAGCCCCTTGTCTTCCCAGGCGCTCTTCTGATCAAAACAGACAGCACCACCGAAATGTGGTATATCAACAAGCAGGGAGAGACTTACTCCTACCCTCTATGCAGGCTGGCCATGACCCTTTGGCACACAGCCTCTGCCATGCAACTCCACCCGTTAGCACAAGTCCTACCAGGTTCTCTTAACTTTCTGGCAGACCAATTAAGCTGAAGTCTTCTTGACCCACATGAGTGGCAGCTCAACAGAAGAACCTTCACCCTAATAACTCAGAAATGGGGTACCCCAAGGTCGACCTCTTTGCCTCCCGCACCAACCATCAGCTCAGTAAATTCTGCACCAGGGAGCATCACTGCATGGCTTGGAAAGTGGATACCCTGTCCTTCCCCTGGGTCAGTCTATCTGTCTATGCCTTTCCTCCACTACCTCTCATCCTCAGGGTACTGCTCAAAATAAAGGAGGAAAAACCAAGGACAATTCTTATAGCTCCAGACTGGCCTTACCAGCACTGGTACCCCTTGCTGCACAGCCTGTCCCCCACTGCCACCGTGGCATCTTCCTCAGAATTCAAACCTCCTGACCCAGAGGGAAGGGGAATTCATGTATCCCCAATTGCAGACACTCAGTTTGGCAGCTTGGGTTATTCCCTAACCCCCGATCAGTCTGCCAACCTCAGTAAACAGGTTCTAGATATTATATGTGAGGCCAGACACCCTAGCACTAGAAAGTCTTGTGCTGACAAATGGATAAGGTTCTGCACCTGGATTCAGGCTGAGAGAGCCAATATGACACAGCCCTCCATCCCTCTCATCCTGGATTACTTAGCTGACCTACACAGAGGCCTCGCTTTTTCCTCTATTAGAATTCATACCTCTGTTATCTCTGCTCATTTTCTCACTGAGCAGCCCCTTTTCTCACACCCCTTCATCAAACAGCTCCTAAGAGGGGCTAGCAACTTGAGGCCACCCAGAAGAGCACCAACCCCAGCTTCGGACCTTAACTGTGTGTTGGAAAAGTTCACCCTGCCCCCCTTCGAACCACCTTCTTCTGCAGAGCTAAAATTTGTCTCCCGGAAGACCACTTTCCTTCTGGTCATTACTTCAGCTCATTACTTCAGCTAGAAGAGTCTCCGAGCTGCAAGCACTCATGGCTGTGGAACCCTTCATCATCTTCCATGCTGACAAGGTATCCCTCAGGACTAACCCATACTTCATGCCCATGGTGGTGTCCAGTGTGGCTCTCAACCAATCAGTTCATTTGCCCACCTTTTTTCCTAATCCCCAGAAAAAGGGGGAAAGGATCCCGCACTCTGTAGATGTGTACACACAGCTCAGATTCTATCTAGACACAACTAAATCCTTTAGAAAGTCTGATCATTTGCTGGTTAGCTTTGCTACGGGGCAGTAGGCAAAGCTATCTACAGATAAACCCTTTCCAAGTGGATAGCACACTGCATCCATTTCTGCTACAAACAACATGGAAAGCCTCCCCCCATGGGGGTCAGGACTTACTCCACCAGAGCAGCCTCCACCTCTGCAGCTTTCCTCAGAGGAGTCACAACCAGGGACATTCTGGAGGCTGCCACCTGGACATCTGTTCACACTTTTACCATACATTACCATCTGCCTCTCTTCTCCAAATTTAGGGCAGGGTTTGCCTCTGCAGTCTTGCAGGGCATCCTAGCCAGCCCCTAGTTTACTTGACTGCCTCCACCCATTTCCTCAGCTTTCGGAATCGACCCAAATGTGATGACTGCAGCAGTGAAATACGAAGAACATAGTACAGTTGTGTACACTTACCATAAATGTAGATGTTCATAGGTTCATACTAGGCTATCTGCCCTGGGGCATATATAAGCCTAGCCCGATTGTGTTTGGCTTACGCCACCCCTTGATTTGAGTATACTATGCCCTTTTTAAAGTTTAGTTTACTGTGCCTCTGTCTAATAGTGACACGGAAGTAATCCCTGGGACAAACCTACGATCCCCCATCCACTCATCAAGATTCTTTTTGAAGAGAGTCAGTGAGGTGCTCTGCCTAACATGAATTGGAATTCTATTCCAGAGTGAAGGGAGCCTCTGGGTTATGAATCTGTCCCTCCAGCATGTTCTTTTTATTTCTGTGCTGAGGTTCAAGTCCCTCGAGCGCCTGGCTCTAAGGGATTTAGATTTACTGAGGTGGAGCATGTCCATTAATTCTGGGTTGGACATAGCTTTATATGTCAGGCATAGATCGCCTCGAAGTAGGTGGTATGCAACTGAGTAGAGCTGGAGTTTTTTTTAACCGAGCAGCATATGGCATCTGTTTGAGTCCCTTGATCCTCCTGGTGAGGTACTTTTGTGGTCTTTCTAATTGCTGCAGGTGTCTGGTAAGGTACATCCCAAAGGGGGTATTGTATTCTATGATGGGCCTGATGAGGGATGAATAAAGGGGCACGATTACCTCTCTTGATCCAGATGTGAATCCTTTCATGATGAGGTGGGCTATGTAGAAGGTCTTTCTAACCACTTTGGCAATGTGGTTGTCAAAGGAGAGATTGCTATCAACTTGGGTCCCCAGATCCCTAATTACTTTCTCTGTACTTAATGGGTTACCACCTATGTGGTAATTTGTGGGCACATTGTTTTTGCCAAAGGGTATGACTATACACTTTTTGGCGTTTAGCTTTAGACCATGGCTCTGGCACCAGTTGTCCATCTCTGCGAGACCTTTTTGAAGGATGTTTGTGTCAGCTGGAGTCGAATATGGCGCCCAGTTTGCAGTCATCTACGAACTTGGTGAGCCACAGTCCTCCCACGTTGGCCTGTACCTCGGAAAAGTAAATACCGAACAAGAGAGGTCCCAGGACAGAACCTTGTGGGATGCCACTTGTGACCAGTTTAGAGTCTGACATGGCTCCAGCAACTCTGACTCTGTGGGTTCTGTCTATGAGCCAGTTTGCGACCCATCTTGTGACATAGGGGTTTATATTTAGGCTGGATAGCTTATCTATGATGCCTGAGTGGGGTATTGTGTCAAACGCCTTTGCGAGGTCCAGATAGGCTGTGTGGACTACCTTCCCTTCATCTGTGGCCTTGGTGATTGTTTCGAAGAAGTCGACCAGGTTCAAAAGGGCAGGATCTGCCCTTGACGAAGCCAAATTGGGTAGGATCTAGTGTCTGTAGGTCCCCAATGTCTTTGTTTGTGTTCCATGATGATCATCTCCATAGCCTTGCATACTAGGCTAGTCAGGCTTATGGGGCGATAGTTTTCAGGGTCCACAGAGGCGCCACCTTTGTGGAGTGGGACCACTGTTGCTGTACGCCATTCTTTGGGCACATATCCTGTAGTGAGGCTGAGATTGTACAGCAGTTTTACTTGAGGGATTAGTTCTTCTTTGAGTTCATGTAGGACGCAACCCGAGACGCCATCTGGTCCCATGGAAGCAGTGTTTTTTGCTTTGGAGAGGGCCTTCACCTGAGCATCAGAGATGTTTGGGAGGCTGCACTCTGCGGGATAGATACTTGCTCTTTTGGGGGCGGGAGTTTGCACTGAACCTGTCTGCCAGGATATTGGCGATGTCTGTGGGTTCAGTGTATTTTTTGTCATTTAGAATCAACTCAGAACAAGTCTGGGAGTTGCATCCCAGGTTCCTAACATAACTGAAAAAAGCCTTATGATTGTCTTCAGTGTACTGTGCAGTTTTTCTCTCGAAGCTGGCCTTGGAGGATTTTGAGGGATCGTAATTTTTTGCTAGTACTGATCAGAGATGCCTTCCCTTTTAGGGATTTTGCTCGATCATGTAGTAGCTTCCTCCTTCTGTTGTACAGTTTATTTATGGCTGGGGTCCACCAGACTGGATGCCTGCCTTTGGATGATTGGGTTTTGATTTTGTTTGGGATAGCATGGATCCATGCATTCCTGGAGATGTCTGTAGAATGCGTTTATATAGGATTCTGCAGTTTGGGCCGTAGTTTCACTGGCCCTGGGGCCTTGAAGGATTCCACTTCAGTTTTGAGAAGTATGAAGTTCGCTTTTGAGAAGTTTTTCACTGTGGTTTTCTGGGCTGGGGGTGGGGTCGGGATGTGGATATCCAGTGAAATTAATTTATGGTCTGATCTTACCAATGAGGGATATACTTCTGGTATGGAGCATAGAGTCCCCATGTTGGTAATGATCAAGTCTAGTATGTTTTCCACTCTTGTGGGAGTGGCGACTAGTTCCATAGCATTTGAGTTTATAAATTCCAGGAACTTTTGGGCTAAGGTGCTGGGGTTTGAGTAATGCTCCCAGTCTATGTTTGGGTAGTTGAAGTCACCCAATATAATGGTGTTCGGAGAGATCTTAGTGTTCTCCAATGTTTTCAGGAAAGCCGAGTGTGATTCCTGACTTTGAGAGGGTGGTCTGTAGGATGCTATAAACTGAAAAGCAGTCTTGCCCACTGTCCGTTGCACATGGATGGTCTCCGATACTTCGTGCACTGCCACTAACCTGGAGGTGTGGATATCCTTGATAAATATGGAAGCTCCCCCTCCTTTTGTGGTTCAGTCTGGGTTTTGGGGCCGAAAAGCATGATATGAGGTATAACCTGGTAGTGCTGGGGTGCTCTCTGGAGCCTTGAACCAGGTTTCTGTCAGTGCACGGATATCGATGCTCTCCATACTGAGGAGAGCTTCGAGTGCATGCATCTTGAGGTTAAGACTTCTGGCGTTTAGCAGCATTACCCTTAGTTTCTTGTTCCTTGTGCTGTCTATGGAGGTGGGTTTGACTTTTGAGCCTTGCCTAAAAAAGGCACTATGGGGGTGGCAAGAGCCTTTGCCAATATCCGAAAGTCCAGGGGTGACAGGTGCAAGCCGTCCCTAGCGAAGCAACGTGGCTTGTCGAGCATGTCATCCCAGACTGATCCCCTTTGAATGACACCAAAATTGTAGCCAATTGTTAAAATCGATCATTTTGTCTTTCTACTGTGGCATCATTCTAGGTGAGGGTAAGATGCTGCTCAAGGTCAGCGTCATACCGGCCTGGGCTACATGATGAGAGCTCCTCTATGTCTCTTTTCATGTACTCGAGGGAGGTACGTCTCAGGTCATTCACGCCAGCATGTACAATGACTGAGTCATATTTGTATATGCTTTGGAGTGACCTGAGTGCTTGCATTATGTGGCGGATCCTAGCGCCCGACAGGCAGCTCACTGTGACCTTCTCTTTATTCAGCCTGGTGAGCAGGACGTCGGTGTGTCTGACAATAGAGTCACCTATTACAAGGGTATCAGGTGTGTTATTCAGCCTTAAGGGCTGTGACTGCTTGGCACACTGACTTTGTGTGCTATGTGTTGTACGTGTTTTGTTTCGGGGTAGCGTTTGCTTGGATGTCTGCTTTGGAGGTCTCTGTTGCTTAGGTAGATTTTTATTTAGAGCCTCCGAGTATGTTTTTGTGTTTTTATGTGTTTGGTTCGCTGTTGTGGTGGGACTATGTGATACTGGAATTGTGTTGTGTGAGGTTACCTTCTCCTCCTGACTGGTTACACCAGTTTTGAGATGAGAGAGCTCAGCCTCCAGTTTGGCTATATGGTTGCATCTCTCACATATATTTGAACCTGTTTGGAGGAGGAGAAGGGTTGTCTGTGTACATGAGACAGTTGTAACATTGCCTCAAAATTCCCAGATTCACCAGCTGGACTGGAGAGGAAACCATTGACTGACCTTTGAACATGCTAGAGAATATAGGGAACTGAATTAAAACGGACCAATAGGGGACAAGGTAATCGTAGAGAGTATAAGAGTAAGTAGTGCTTATGGTTTATTAGTGCTAACTTGTAAGATTACTTATTTGGACCAGTGAGGGGCTGTAGAATGAGAATATGGTGTTTAATTTGAGAGATAGAGCAGTTCTAAGGGAAAAAGTGAAGAGCAGACTTTGTGGAGCCAGGAATAGTTTAAACCCAACTAGGCAGCGCTGCCCAATGTTGCGCCATGCGCAAAAACGCGCAAAAGAGGGTTTTAAGAGAGGGAGATCAAGGAGTTTGGAATTGACCCAAAATGGCCAATAAAACTACAGTTTCAAGGCAGTAACCACCCCCACAGGGGCAGGTAGGCTGCTCAACGTTTATCACTGCCACTGATGAACACAGAGACTTCCCTTTAGCCCAAGCAAACAATGGCCTCCAAGAAACATGTTATTGGACTGTTTAAACAGAAAATAATGATGATTCCTGACTGTGTGGAAAATAAAGACTTACAGGATTTAATGGATCTGCTGAACAAGTTGGAAAACATACTTTGCAATGTGATTTTGAGTCTTTAGCGGCCTCTTGCAGGGCTGCTGTTAATGGTTCTGTGCTTAGAAGGCATGCTTGAATTAAGGAACAATCTTTTGCCTGATCATGTTAAAGTTAAATTGTTGGATGCTCCTTTAAATCATGACTGCCTGTTTGGCAACAAGGCTGAAGAAGTTTCTTAAAAAGATGGAGGATAAAGCTAAATATATGCAAACTGTGAATGATTTCTTAAAAGTTCAGCCTCCTAGATGTAGTAGGCAGTGGCCCTCTAAGAATTGGTCCTTTCCAGCCCCTTCTAGGTCTTTGCAAGCCAAACCCAAACACAGCAAAACCCCCAGGTTTCAGTCCCAGGGGCACTCAGAACTAAGCAGTGGGGGGCCTCCACTTCCAAATCTGGTAATAACAAGACACCCGCCTATGGTAAACTGTCTCAATGACTTCCTTTTAAAATTACCAAGCACTTATCTTCTGACTGCCTCTTTGGGGGGAAAGATTGCTCTTCATGCAAAGAACTGGGGATTTATTACCCAGGACAAATGGGTTTTAAATATAGTGTCCCAGGGATACAGATTTCACTTCCACACGTTGCCAACTCTAAGTGGGTGGCTGGACCTACCCCCAAATCAGTGGGCAGAGGCTCAAAAACAAATACTTTCTCTCTTAAGCATGGGGGCTATTCAACTGGTACCAGAAGAGTAAAAGGGACAAGGTTTCTACTCGAGACTTTTCCTGGTACCCAGAAAAGACAAATCATGGCGTCCTATCCTGGACCTGTCTAACACCTTTCTGGACATTCCAAAATTCAAGATGCTGACTCTTCAACAATTACTTCCTATGCTAGGCAATGACGCCTGGTTGGCAACACTAGATTTGAAAGAAGCATACCTGCACATCCCAATCAGGGAATCTTGCAGAAGATATCTACGCTTCAAAGCAGACTACATGCACTATCAGTTCTCTGCACTGCCCTTTGGCTTATCTACTGCTCCCAGGGTATTCACAAAGTGTCTAGCTCCAGTTATTGCATTTTGCAGGCAAAGAAATATTCATATATACCCATAACTGGACGATTGTCTGAGGCAGAAAGCCTTGACATACTTTTGAATCATCTGGCCTTTGTAAAAAGGGTTCTAACTTGTGTGGGGTACACCATAAATGAAAAGAAATCACAACTGGTACCCTGTCAACAAATTGCATTCCTGGGAGCAAGCTTGAACACAACTTCCCAGATGGCTTATCTCACGCCAGAAAAGCAAATTCATTTGACAACCTACTTCAAACAAGTGGCCACAAAAACCCTGCTATCTGCAAGACAAATACTGCAAGCCTTGGGGTTCATGGCCTCCTGCATTCTTATAATTCCATATGCAAGACTGCATATGAAGAAACTACAGTGGTAGCTAAAAAGCCTATGGAGTCAACATTCTCACAGCCTAGAAACAATGATTTCTATCATACCTTGCCTACGCCTAGAGTTCCTTTGGTGGGCAGAGGCCTGCCACCAAAACAAGGGACTACCTTTCACACCACCCCCTGCCACCCAAACCCTAACAACAGATGCATCAGACTATGCATGGGAGGCTCACCTGGCAGGGAAGTGCATTCAGGGCAAATGGAACCCAAGTCAAATGCACCTGCATATCAGTCAAAAAGAAATGTTAGCTGTACAGAATGCTCTGACAGCCTTCAAGGACTACATTCTTCCAGGACAACTAATAGTAAAGACGGACAACACCACGGTTATGTGGTACATAAACAAGCAGGGGGATACACATTCTTACCCCCTCTGCAGACTAGCCATGGCATTGTGGAACACAGCCTTGAGCTACCAAGTGCATCTACAAGCTCAATTCCTGCCAGGAAAATTAAATACACTGGCAGATGGACTAAGCAGAAACCTCATGGACCCACATGAGTGGAAACTGGAACCAAGGATTTTCAACATGTTGACAAGCGAATGGGGGAGCCCAGATATAGACCTGTTTGCCTCCCCCCAGAGCTACCAATTGGACAAATTTTACACAACGACTCCCCACAAACAAGCTTTGAAAGTCATTGCTCTGTCCTTCAGCTGGAAAAATCTATCCGTCTATGCCTTCCCCCCACTGCCTCTGCTCTCCAAAGTACTACTAAAAGTCAAACAGGACAAACCAAGGATGATTTTGATTGCTCCAGACTGGCCGCACCAACACTTGTACTCCCTCCTGCGTAGTGTGTCACAGTTATCTCCATGGCACCTGCCTCAGACTCCTTCCCTGCTGTCTCAGCAGGAGAACCAGATTCTGCACCCTCAGCTTCCAACACTGAACCTTGCAGTGTGGCTAATTACTTAAACTCTCCCTTACCGTCCCTCAGCAAACCTGTGATGGATGTCATCTTAGAGGCAAGGAGGCCTAGTACTAGAAAATGTTATGCTGATAAATGGAAAATATTCTGTGCCTAGAACCAGTCTCAAGGGATGAGCACAGCAGCGCCCAATTTACCTCAGATTTTACAATACTTAACTGAAATGCTTCACAAGGGCCTGTTTTTTTCCTCCATTAAAATCCGCACCTCTACCATTTCAGCTCATTATAACACAGAACCTCCCCTCTTCTCTCATCCACTGCTCAAGCAGTTCCTCAGAGGGGCCAAAAATTTGAGACCACCCAGAAGAGCTCCAACCCCAGCCTGGGACCTTAACTTTGTATTGGAGAAACTCACTGTACCTCCTTTCGAGCCAGCTGCTACTGCAGACTTAAAATTTCTTTCTTGGAAAACAGCTTTCCTTTTAGCAATCACTTCAGCTAGAAGGGTATCTGAATTACAGGCCGTTATGGCAGTGGAGCCTTTCATCATCTTTCATGCGGGCAAGGTGTCACTTGGAACCAATCCATCCTTCAAGGCCTAAGTGGTATCTAGTGTGGCTCTTAATCAGTCCATTCATTTGCCAGCCTTCTTTCACAATCCACAGAATAAAGGGGAACGAATACTGCATTCCTTGGATGTGCACAGACAATTTAGATTCTACTTGAACAGGACTAAACCTCAAAGAAAATCTGAACAACTGCTGGTAGTATTCCCTTCAGAGGCAGAGGGGAAGGTTATTTCAAAACAAACCATTTGTAAATGGATAAGCCATTGCATTCATTTTTGCTATAAGCATAATGGAAAAACTATCCCCCAGGGGATCAGACTTCACTCCACCAGGGTTGCATCTACTTCTACAGCCTTTCTCAGAGGCGTTCCTACCAGGGACATCCTAGAAGCTGCTACCTGGAGTTCTGTACATACTTTCACCAAGCATTATCATTTGCCAATTTTCTCTAGATCCAGAGCTGGCTTTGCCACTGCAGTCTTGCAGGGCCTTATAGCTGGCCCTAATGCTATCTAAACTCCTCCTCCCAACCATAGCTTTGGGAATCTACCCAAATGTAATGTCTGCAACAGTGAAACATGAAGAACATAGTACAGTTGTGTACACTTACCATAAATGTAGATGTTTGAGTGTATTCACTGTTGCAGTCCTGGTTACCCTTCCTCCAGGCACGTAACTTCTTTTGGCTATACCTCTACTTTCCTTTACTATGCTTAAAAGCCTTTTTGGTGTATTTGCTTTTTTGTAGGAGGTATATGTTTGTGCTTTTATGTTTTATTGCTTCCCATTAGGAGGAACCTGACACCTGGGGCAAGAAAAACTGATGTAATGGCGTCGGCTGCATGTTTTATACCTCTGACAACCTGACGTCATGGAAGAAGGGACAGCAACCGATGCAGGACCCAAGACTTTGTTAATCAGGCCGACTGAGGACAACCTGCAAGCAGATTAATTCTTATGGCAGATACCCTGGTTAAAGTTGAATCACTTATGGATGTCCATTTTGCAGTATTTATAACTGTAGGGAAGTTGCTGACTGCAGCACCGGACATCCGGCCAGTATACCAAAGTCTTTGGAGCAGGGGAATGTGCGATGTCTGATGTCAGAGCATAAACAGACATTGGCTATAAACATGACGTCTGCATGTACCCACCCCAGAACTTTTCTGCTGCAGTGATTTTCGGAACTCCGGTCACCAGCTTCTGGAAGCAGTTCGCTCGTTTGACTCAGCCGTCCGCTACAGATAAGTGCTCTTTTATTTTTTTCTTGTTGATTATTATTTTGCTTTTCATACGTATATGTCAAATTAGAAAGGGGAAGTGTGCTTGTGGGAGACAAATTCCTCACAAGGACATGCATGACAAGTGAGTATTCTGTTTAGGGGAGGACATGACCCATACGTCTTGCAAAATTTGTAAATCGTTTGTGCCTAAAACTCTCCGCACCCACCTGGGTGCACTCAAACTATATCTTGAGAGCCAGAGACTCCGACAACTAGCGTCATGGGTGGAGTAGGTAATTCCAATGAGCTAACTCAGAAGAAGGCCAAAAAAGTTAGGCCCAACGCCCTTGCTGCACCTCAAGAATCTGGTGAGACTCTTGAGGCAGATGTTAGCCCAGGTTCCCATCGGACATCCATTTCCCAGCTTGAATCAGGAACCGCGATGGAAGCCAGTTCGGCAAAAACACTGAATACATCCACTGAGGTAGACCAGCCATCAGCTCCTTATGCCGAGGGGGGAACCACGGCTCGTGGCGTAAGAAGGGTCTACTTGTGCTCTGCCAACCTCCTAGATTTCTAAATCTATCCTTCCTTCTACTCAGAAATTAAGACATACAGAACAGCAACCTGCAATGTGGTGGAAAGTTTTCTCATAAAGTCTCTTCAAGGCATTCCAGGCCCTCCAGTCACAGGTCCCTCAATCTGCTCCCCCTACTGTGCAGGCCTTAGAAGAATCAGAGGAAGATGACTCTGAAGAATCCCTGCTCTCAAATTGAATCCCCCAAGGACTTTTATCACCCCCGAGGAAGAGGACACTGTCAGCCCTGAGTCTCCAGGGGGGTGAATTTTGATTTTTGGATGCTATCTCGCTCATGATAGAACACTTTAAATGGCAGGCCTCAGATGTTTCAGAAACAAAAAAGAGGTACTTGGAATTGTTACAAATGGATCAGCCCTCCCCATCTGCTGTACCTCCCTTGCTTCCGGCCTTTCAAGATGTCTTTTTGGCTGCTTCACATGCTTCTGATTCTCAGCCCCCTGCTTCAAAACACCCAGACAGGTTCTGTAAAGTACCACAGGACACTCGGTACCTGTTCAAGAACCCTCTGCAGATCCTGCCGTCATAGCAGTCTCTGCTGACAAATCCTCTAGACAGCTCCCCTCATCCTATCTGTTCCCTACTGACAAGGACAGCAAGTTCATGGATAGGCTAGGCAAGAAGGTCTGTACTACTTTTACTCTTGCCATTAGAGCCCTAAATTACCAAACCCACATGGCCAAGTTTGATGTCCTTCAAGGATGCATCTGCAGTCCTAACATATGGGTTGTCCTGCCTCAGGCAGCCCTTCGGTCGGCCGGATTCCAAAGTCTGGGTCTGGCCTTGGCTGATGTTGCACTTCACCCGATGTCATAGCTGCTGTGTATTGGGTATAAAGGCATCAGCCGACGCCATTTTCCTCAGTCTTTCTTGCCACGTGGTGCCCGAAGCAGAAGCTGTTCACAAGTGCCAGTCGGTCAGATCCAGAGATTTCTACTACCGAAGACTTCTAAAAAGCTAAGTACCCCATTGGGGACTCTTTCTTGCCTCAGCCGATGTCAGACAAAGTAAATAATTGTTTAACTTGTGGGAAACAAATACCTCATAAGGATTTCCACTCTTACTGCCTTCCTTGTTTAGGCCCAGACCACGACGTATCAGCTTGTCTAGCCTGTGCTTCCTTCAACCGACGGACGCTTAGACGTCGGTCGGAGTATGCAGAGGAGTTTTTTGGTCCCACTTTTGCATACAAAATGCCGTCGGAGACTCCGACTACACAATTAGCTAAAAAGCGTAAGGAAAAGGACCGACACTCATGGTCCGCGGTTTCGGCTGAAACCACGGTTAGGCCAACCGCGAGTGTCTCGGTTTCGGCTGAAACCGAGTCCTCGGTTCTTCCTTTGGCCGAAAGCATGCCTCCGATAGCCGCGGCCTCACAGAGCATGGCTGAATCTGCTACGGAAATTACCCCTGCTGAAGCAGGCACCCAGTATTTATCAGATACTATTCCTTTAGACATATCTACCCCTGCACGTGGAGCTGCTAGACCCCCCTGCATCTATGTCTATCAAGGCTTTTTCCAGGGCTAAAGCAGCTAAATCTTCTAAGGCCTTACCTGCTAAAACTCCCTCACACAGGCCTACCTCTAGTTCCCAAGTGCTCAGCCTGGCTGAGGATCTCATTCCTTTGATCAGGGGATCCCAACTTCACCCAGACAGGGCCTCGCAACCCCCTCCAGATAAGAGGCCTAGATCTGAACCCCCGGATCCTGTTTCTACAGACTATTCTCAGATATTTCAGACCCTCAGGAAGGCCCATATTCTCCTTATGAGGATTCTGATGCAGAAGACTCCATTCCTTCTTCTTCTCCTCCTGAAGAATTTTCTTTTGGGGAAACCTTACATGCTATGAGAGAACATTTTCAATGGCAGGGCCAGGATTTTTCAGATTCAAGGAAAAGGCTAAGGACTTTTTTACATTTACCACAGCATAGGCCTTTAGCCATTCCTCCAGTACTAACAGTTGTTGATGATGCATATAATGATGCCTGTACTGCCCCTGACTCTCTCCCTCCGGCCCCTGCCAAGCCTGACAGATATTACAGGGTCCCGGACACACACTACCATTTGTATAAGGCTCCTATTGCAGATCCTGAAACCATTTCACAGGGCCCCAAAGCTGTAGCAGCTGCCTCTGCCAAAAACCCTCTCCCCTCTGAAAGGGAATCTAGAGCATTAGAGAGATGGGGTAAAAAGGTTTATACTTCTGCTACTCTTTCGGCCAGGGCCTTAAACTGTCAATTCCACATGATTCAGTACCAGGAATTTTTGTTAGACCAGCTAAATAAAAAACTGTCCTCTCCTGAACCTATAGACCGTAAGTCCCTTCAGGATTTGGTACATAACTCTCAGCAGGTCAGTAACCATTTCTTAAAATGTGGCTATGATGCACTGGAGGCTTCCTTTAGATCAGCTATGACTGCAACAGTGATTAGAAGGCATGCCTGGTTAAAAGAACAATCCTTACCAGACCATGTTAAGTCAAAACTCCTAGATGCTCCTATGGAGAAACAAAGTTTGTTTGGCTCCCCTGCACAGCAGGTTCTAAAGAAGGTGGAAGAAAAAGCAAAATCTGTCCAAACAGTCAAGGATTTCTTACAGGTCCAACCTCCGAGGTTTAGCAGAAATTGGCCTTCGAAGAATTGGTCCTTTCCAGACACCTCCAGAGCACAGAGAGGCAGAAATAGACACCCAAGAGGCAGAGGTCAATCCAGGGATGCCTACAGGGGACTTCAGTGGCAGCCTAACAACCAGAGAAGTACTGCCACCGATTCAACTACAACCACTTCCACAGGGCAGACACAATGACTTGGCTCTGATTCTGCCTACCAGGGAACAACTGGAAGCACCCTTGGGCGGAAAACTAGCCTTATTTTCCGTAAACTGGCATTACATTACAGGAGACAAATGGACTTTACAAACAACAGACAGAGGCTACAGGTTTCACTTCCACACTCTACCAAAAAAGAGAGGAATGCCAAACCTACCACCAAGCCAAAAAACAAACGCTCTAAGACAAATCAACAACCTACTAAGGATGAGAGCTATAGAAAAGGTACCGCCTATGGAGCAAGGACAAGGATTTTACTCCAGACTTTTCCTTGTACCAAGAAAAGAAAATCAATGGAGGCCTATTCTCGACCTGTCCGCTCTGAACACATACCTCATTGTTCCAAAATTCAAAATGCTGACCCTACAGCAACTTCTTCCCATGCTGGGCAAGGAGTCTTGGCTGGTGACTCTAGATCTCAAGGAGGCATACCTGCATGTCCCTATACGACCAGATTGCAGAAGACACCTCAGATTTCTTGCAGGATCAGAGCATTATCAATTCTCAGCATTGCCCTTTGGCTTATCTACTGCGCCCAGAGTATTCACGAAATGCCTGGCATCAGTAATTGCTCATTGCAGGCTTCAGGGAATTCAAATTTACCCATACCTGGACTGCCTCATACAAGCGGACAACAAGACAAAATTAACAAAAGATTTGGAAAAGGTTATACAACTGCTGCAAGCCTTGGGATACACAGTCAACATGCAAAAGTCAAGACTGGTACCATCCCAAAGGATAACATTCTTGGGTGCAGAACTGGACACATCAACTCAGATGGCATTTCTCACAGAAGAAAAACAAAAGCAACTACCAGTCTATTTCATGACATTAACAACACAGACCCAGCTTACTGCAAGGAAAGTCCTGCAAGCCCTGGGTTACATGGCATTCTGCATAATATTGATTCCGCATGCCAGACTGCATATGAGAAAGTTGCAATGGTACCTAAGGAATGTATGGTCTCAACACAAGCACAGTCTAGAAGCCCAGATTCCAATAATTCCATGCCTGAAGCAAGAATTCCTGTGGTGGGCTCAGGCCTGTCAGTTGAACAGAGGATTGCCTTTCCACAAACCTCATCCAAGCCAGACCATCACCACGGACGCCTCAGACCTAGGATGGGGGGGCGCACATGGTGGACAAGTGTATACAAGGCCTATGGACACAAGACCAGCTGAAAAAACACATAAATCAAAAGGAGATGCTGGCAGTGAAACATGCAATCCAGGCATTCAGACCACTTCTTCAACAAGGTCACCTGCTGATAAGGACAGACAACACCACAGTCATGTGGTACATCAACAAACAGGGAGGTACACACTCCTATCCTCTATGCCGGGTGGCAATGGACCTGTGGATTGTGGCCCTGAACTTCAACATTCAACTCCAGGCCAGATTTGTACCAGGAAAAGAAAATTCACTAGCAGACACCTTAAGCAGAACTACCACGGATGCTCATGAATGGATGCTGCATCCAGATATCTTCAAAACCATAACAAAGAAATGGGGACTACCAGAAATAGACCTGTTCACCTCCCCACACAACCGCCAATTGAAGAAATTCTGCACAAGAGCATACCACCCACTTGCTTGGAGGGTGGACTCCCTATCCTTCAGCTGGAAAACCTGACAGCATATGCATTCCCACCTCTTCCTTTGATGTACAAAGTTCTACTGAAGATCAAAGAGGATCAGCCAAGGATAATCCTGATAGCTCCAGACTGGCTGAGGCAACATTGGTACCCGCTACTGAGAAGCATGTCTTGGACACACGCATGGCCTCTACCTCTATGTCCTTTACTTCTAACACAGAACAACTACAAGATCCTACATCCAAACTTGAAAACACTACAGCTAGCTGCTTGGATTATTGCATAAAACAGAATAACCCAGATTTATCTCAGAGGGTTAAGGACATTATCCTGGAGGCTCGCAGACCCTCCACAAGGAAGACTTATTCAGCCAAATGGAAAAGATACCTCATTTGGAGTGCAGCAAAAGGGGAAAATTTATCATTGGCAAACATAGCAAACATCCTGGAATACTTAGCAGAACTCTTCCACAATGGCCTGTCCTACTCCTCCATTAAGATTCATGCATCAGCAATTTCAGCAGAATACAACATGGATCCTCCAGTCTTCTCTCATCCTCTACTCAGGCAGTTCCTGAGAGGAATCAAAATGTAAAGCCTCCAAGGAAACCACCTTTGCCTACATGGGATCTTAACTTTGTGCTGGAAAAGTTAACACTTCCCCCTTTTGAACCAGCAGCTACAGCAGAATTACAGTTCTTATCTTGGAAAACTGCTTTCCTGCTTGCAATCACTTCAGCAAGAAGGGTATCTGAGTTACATGCATTAATGGCAGTACAGCCCTTCCTTATCTTCCATCAGGATAGAGTGTCTCTGAGAACTAACCCTACTTTTATGCCAAAAGTGGTCTCCAGAGTATCTTTGAACCAAGCGATTCACTTACCTACATTCTTCCCCAACCCACAGAACAGGGGGGAAAGACTACTACATACCTTGGATGTGCACAGACAGTTACGCTACTATCTGGACAGAACTAAGACCAACAGAAAAACTGACCAGCTTCTGGTAGCATATGCAACAGGAATGCAAGGAAAAGCAATTTCAAAACAGACAATCTCAAAATGGATAGGAAATTGCATTAGATTTTGCTACTCTTTTCATGGAAAGACAACTCCAGAAAATATCAGGCCTCACACCACAAGAGCTACAGCCACCACTACAGCTTTCCTACGAGGAGTGGCTACCAAAGACATTTTAGAAGCTGCTACTTGGAGCTCCGTGCATACATTTGCCAAGCATTATAATCTTCCTTTATACTCCAGATCCTGAGCAGGTTTTGCAACTGCTGTTTTGCAAGGGATCTTAACTACACCACCTTTATCTTAGTACCTCCTCCCCCAGTTTGGCTATGGTATTCTACCCATATGTTAGGACTGCAGATGCATCCTTGAAGGACATAGTACAGTTTTGTACCTACCATAAATGTAGATGTCCGATAGGTATGCATCTGCAGTCAGGATTACCCGCCCTCCTTCCCCTCTGTGGTATTCCTAGGGTATTTACCCCTCTTTTAGCTAGCTGGGGGAATCTATTATGGTGTATTTGTTTGTATATATGTATATACATTCTTATATTGTTTGCTCTCTACTGTTTGGAATTATTTGCATTTATCCAAATTTAGCCTTCCTAGAGGGCACCTGGCATCTGGGGCAAGAAACACTGAGGAAAATGGCGTCGACTGATGCCTTTATACCCAATACACAGCAGCTATGACGTCGGGTGAAGTGCGACATCAGCCGAGGCCAGACCCAGACTTTGGAATCCGGCCGACCGAAGGGCTGCCTGAGGCAGGACAACCCATATGTTAGGACTGCAGATGCATACCTATCGGACATCTACATTTATGGTAGGTACAAAACTGTACTTTTTGGACACCCTCTCTAAGGCTTCATTTCTCTTAACTGAAGTAAGACTCACCTGGTAAGACCCAACTTCACACCCTACTTTCCACTGCCTCAAGGTGACTAAGCACTTTAAGTGCACTTACTTTGCGGTATAAGCCTCTTCAAATCTGCATCTTCTGGATCTGCCCTGAGGCGATACTCCTGGGTGAGGCTCCAACCCTTTCATATGGGTGTACAAGCCAATTTGTTAGACCCTCCATTAGATACTAAGGCCCTTTTCGGTGAAGCTTTTGCAGAACTCCTCAAATCCCTACAAGAAAAGGGAAAGAAGTTGCAAAATTTAAAACATTTACTGGTTACACCTATTCCTAGATAATACAGGAATTATGTTGAAAGGGCAACCCTTGTTAGGAGACAGTCAGCTCATTCTGCTCCTGATCAGGCTAAGGGATGGAGGAAATCTAGCAAACATTTAACCTCTAGACCGCCTTCCTCCGCCACTACCACTCCTTTTCGGAGGCAGTCTGACCAGGGGAGACCCCCTTCACTGTGACTCAAACCCACTACCTCCTTCCACCCCCCCCCCACCATTCTTTTGCCTCACCCTGTCCCTACCCTCTTGACGGAAGATCATTACAGAGGACTGGGTCTTCTCTATCATTCAAAAAGGTTATTTTGTGACTTGGTGGACACTACCCCCTTTCCAGGTTATACCTCAACCCCCTGCAAGCCAGTTTCATCTCTTCCCTTCTATTCTCAATCAATTACAGGCTTAGCGCATCATAGAAAAGGGTGCCACCACAACAGTTAAACAAGGGGATTTATTCCAGAATGTTTCTGGTCCCAAGGAAAGATGGTCCTTGGAAACCTTTCCTGGATCTGTCTGTCCTCAACCTTTTCCTCAAGGTTCACAACTTCCAAATACTCACCTTGCATCTCCTGTTGCCCCTCATTCCAATCCAGGCCTTTATGGTATCCCTGGATGTGAAAGACACCTATCTTCACATTCCTGTTTACCCCTGCTACAGGAAATTCCAAAAATGTTTCAGTAGGTTTCTTGCATTTTCAGTTTTCTGCATTACCTTTTGGGCTATCCCCAGCCCCAAGGTGTTCACAAAGTGTCTAGCTCCAGTGATTGCCCACTGCAGGACTCAAGATATTCAAATATACCCATACCTAGAGAACCTGTTAATACTGCAGCAGGACCATCACACCCTTTACCATCACCTACACCTGGTGACCATCACCCTGGCAGGCTTAGGTTTCACGGTGAGCCAGGAAAAGTCCCACATGATCCCTATGCACAACCTAGTCATCTTAGGGTGCAGGACCAGAACAGACAAGATGGCAGTCTTCATCGCCTGCCAGAAGATAAATAGACCTCACCCGTTATTTCAAGAACCTCTAAACACTAGCAGCCAGGAAATTCCTGAGAGTCCTGGACCACATGCTATCCCTGATACCCATGGTCCCTATGGCAAAGCTGCATATGAGAAAGATTCAGTGGGTAGTAAAGACTCATTGGAACCAACATTCTCACCCTCTGGACACTTTGCTGCCTCTCCTACCATGCCTGAAAAAAGAACTGGGATGGTGGATTTCAACTATCAATCTCAACCAGGGCATGCCTTTGCAAATGCCTCCACCCTTACAGCAAATCTTCACAGATGCCTCAGATGTGCTGGGGGGCCAGTACTGCTGCACAACCATAAAGTACAGGGAGAGTGGCCTCCACTCAGACAAAGGGACCACATCAACATCAAAGAGATGAGGGCCCTTTACCTAGCATTTCAGACCTTCTGACAGGTCCTCCTACCAGGCATCTTGAAAATAGTCACAGACAATGACTGTCTTGTGGTACATAAACAAGCAAGGGGGCAAGGTCGTACCCCCTTTGCAGCCTAGCCATACAGATGTGGACCCTAGCATTAACACTGCATGTCCACCTGCAAGCAGTGTGCATTCCTTCAGCAAAGAATGCAGTGGCAGACATGCTCAGAAGAACCTCTGCACTCTGTCACAAATGGATGTTTCACAGTGAGGTATTCATGGATCTTATACACAAGTGGGGCATTCTTCAGGCAGATCTGTTTTTCTCCTCCCAGAACAGACAGATGCTTTGGTTTTGTACAAGGGATCCACACCCCCAGGCCTGGAAACTGGATGCCTTCTCTTTCTCTTGGGCAGGGGATGTATCTCTGTGCCTTCACCCCCTTCACACTGATACAGAAAGTCCTTTTGAAGATAGAAGAACAAACCAAAAATCCTGCTGGTGACTCCCTACTGGCCAAGACAGCATTGGTTTTCCCCATCTTCACCTTGTAGCCAAGGGCAATCATCACAGATTACCCCACTATTTAGACCTACTCACACAAGTCAAGGGATCCATAATACACCCTCAGGTGACCAGTCTCAAGCTCACTTTATGGGTGATAGGGTTCTGATCCCCTTCAGACACCTATACTCAGAGGATGCACTCAATGTCCTGCAGGAGGCCAGGAAACCTAGTACCAGGAAAAATTGTCAAAATGGAAAAGATTCTCCAGGTGGTGTCAAAAGAAAAAACAGGACCCTTTACTCATTCCTGTACCCATGGTCCTTTCTTGTGTGAGCTTCTACATTCAGGACTGACATTCTCGTCTGTTAAGGTCCATAGGTTCATAGGTTCATAGGTTCATACTAGGCTATCTGCCCGAGGGCATTTACAAGCCTAGCCCATCGTTTTGTGGCTTACACCACCCCTTTAGTATGGGGAACTATACCCATTATTTTGCTGTGCCTCTGTCGAGCAGTGACACTGAGGTAATCCCTGGGGTATATCTGCGATCTCCCATCCATTGGTCAAGATTTCTCTTGAACAAGGCCAGCGAGGTGCTCTGCCTCACATGTACCGGGATTTTTTTCCACAGCATAGGGAGTCTTTGGGTGATGAATCTATCCTTCCAGCACATCCTATTAATAGCCGTGTCGAGGTTTGTCTCCCGCCCTTGTGGCTCTGATGGATCTAGATTTTTTGAGGTGAAGCATATTCATCAAATCTGGGTTTGACATGGCCTTGTATGTTAGGCAAAGGTCACCTCTGAGCAAGCGTGGCGACTGAATAGAGCTGGAGTTCTTTCAGTCGGGCAGCATAGGACAGATTTTTGAGACCCTTTATCCTTTTGGTGAGGAACTTTTGTGGCCTCTCCAGCTGCTGCAAGTGTCTGGTCAGATACATTCCGAATGGGGCATTGTACTCAATCATTGGTCTGATGAGTGATGAGTAAAGGGAGACTTATGACCTCCCTTGATCTAGATGAGAATCCCTTCATGATAAGGTGGGCAATGTAGAAGGTCTTCCTAACTACTTTAGCTACATGGGTGTCGAATGACAGACTACTATCAACCTGGGTCCCCAGGTCCCTGATAACTTCTTCTGTGCTCAGTGGATTGCCACCTATTTGGTAGCTAGGGGTAACCTTGTTTTTCCCGAAGGGTATGACTATGCATTTTTTGGCATTTAACTTTAGGCCATGGCTCTGGCACCAGTTATCCGTTTCTGTGAGACCCTTCTGAAGGATATCTGTGTCAGATGTGTTTTCTACTATGGCGCCCAGTTTGCAGTCATCTGCAAACTTTGTCAGCCATAACCCTCCTGTGTTGGCTTGTACTTCGGAAAAGTAGATGCCAAACAAGAGTGGGCCCAGGACTGAGCCAGTTGTCTGCCATTTCTGCTTGCCTGACTTTGGTACCTCCTTTGAGATCTAGGTTAGAGATTAAGCTCTTCTTGAAAGGGATCCTCCATATCAGACCCCCTTAGAAACCAATACCTCCTATTTGGGACTTAAATTTTGTCCTTGAGAAACTTACCTTACCACCATTTGAACTAGCTCATTCAGCATCACTGAAGCTATGCACCTGGAAAACTGTGAAAGGAGGACTGATTGCTTATCTCTGGATACAGTCGGGGGAAGATTTCCTCTGCATCATTCAGCCTGGCTTACAGTAATTTCTGATACCTGGGTGCAGAAAGTAATTATCAGAGCTTACCACATCCCCTTCAATCTTTTACCAAAAACCCCAAAAGCGAATCCTTGATTTTCTACCCAGTCGGAGGAAACTAGCAGCAGTAGAGATTCAAAAGCTGCTTCAAAAAAGAGTCATACAAGTAATCCCACTAGACCAAATGGGATCCAGATTCTACTCGAGATTCTTTTTAGTGCCAAAAAAGACAAGGGGACTGGAGGCTAAATCTCAGCCTGTTGAAGACATTTTTACAACAGACAAAAATGCTGGATGGTTATGGTTCAGTCTATCCTTCCCTTTTTGGAGGAGAAAGATTGGATGTGCTCTGTAGATCTTTAGGATGCGTATTACCACATAAAAATGGACAAACACTCCAGAAGATATCGCCGCTTCCAGCTAGGAGCCAGTCATTACCAATTTCGAACTCTGCCCTTCTGTCTCAACACAGCCCCCAGGATGTTCATCACATGCATGGAAGTCGTAGCAGCTCACTTGAAACTACAAGGATGCTGGGTGTTTCCATATCTAGATGACTGGCAGCTTACCACCCTCTCCAGGCATCTACTTCTTTATGCCATAGACTTCATTCTATATCTTGCCGAAACACTAGGCATTCCACTCAAGGAAAAGTCACAATTGACTCCCATGCAGGATCTGGAGTTCATCGGAGCAAGACTAGATACAGTGGCCTGTGTAACCTCCCTTCCTCTCCACAGGCTGTTGAAGCTAAGATCACAAGTTCAGGTTATCATTTCCCAAAACAAAGTTCCTGCTCATCTGGTACTACTCTGGGAAACATGGCAGTAACTATAATGTTAGTTCCCCTAGCGAGGTATCACATGAGGCTGCTTCAGTGGCTCTTGGCATCACAATGATCGATTCTAATGCATCCTATGTCCCATCCTGTCCTGATAAATCGTTGCAAAAAGGATTTATCTTGGTGGATGAAGACAGAAGAGAATCTTTGGGGGTCGTACCTTTTTTCCCTCACAGCCCAAAGCCATAGTGACCACGGACGCTTCCCAGATAGGGTGGGGCATTGTCTGAGAAAGACTTTTAAGGGCACTTGGTCCCCGCAAGAGGCCAATTTGCACATCAGCATCCTAGAATTAAGGGCAGTGGTTTTAGCGTTGCAAGCATCCCAGTCTGTCTTTCCTTCGGGGGCAGTTGCAGTCCAATCAGATAACATGTCCATAGTCTGGTATATCAACAAAAAGGGAGGAACCAGATTTTACCCTCTATGTTGGGAAGCCCTAAGGATTTGGCAATGGGCTATTGGTTCCAACCGCTTTCTGGTAGCAACACATGTCCCAGGGAACTCCAGTGTGATTGCAGACAAACTGTGCAGATGTGTTGTCCTGCCCTCACGACTGGTCTCTCAATCTCAACATAGCGACAAAGATCTTTTGTCAGTGGGGTCAGCTGTGCTGCGACCTGTTCACCTCTTTCACAAACAATAAATGCAGCAGCTACTTTGTCCTAATTCCCCCTCGCA